>NC_089276.1:8899880-9014880 GCF_963678975.1 Dysidea avara
AAAGTGACTTCTTCTAGCTGATCTATCTACAGGATGACTTGTTTCTAACTGAACTCTTTACAGTGTGATTTATTTGAGCTGAACTCTCTACATGACGGCTTCTTTGTAGCTGAACTCTCTATTAGGTACCTTCTTCTAGCTGATCTGACTACAGGGTGACTTGTTTGTAGCTGAATTTCCTACAGAATAACTTGCAATGTAATATAACTGAGTAAATTATACATGCAGCTGAATGCTTTATCAAGACACACGATAGTGTGTCGTGCGGCCCAAGAAGCCGGCGCGCCACACCGTCAGTATATTAACAGGAAGAAAGAAAACGCAATTTTCACACCTATGTAGCTCTGTGATCCCTTACCCAATTGGAACCAAATTTGCTGGAGACGTGCCGCCCAGTTAGGGTAGTCTACATACCAAATTTAAAGAAAATCGCTGCAGCCATTTCCGAGATACGAGCGAACAAAATTTCGTTTTAATTTCTTTGTTTTTTTCTTCTTCTTCATCTTCTTCATTTCGCACACTTCGCAAAATTCGCCATAAAACACGAATGTGTGCTCGGATTTGGCTGAAATTTGGCACACTTAAAGGGCTCATTAAGGCGGATCTCCGTACCAACTTTGGTAGGAATCCGATGAACATTCACGGAGTTATGACCGCTTATTTGCGTAAAATAAGGTCGAAGGTCTGTCACGCCTACAGGGTAAACTCCTTGGAGGAATCAGTTGAAAATTGATATGAAGATAGAGCAACCATCGTAGGAGTGCCTTTTTGTGGTTTGAAAGGAATCGGGATAAAGACCATGGAGATATGACACGAAACCCAACCTGTGTCAAAATTACGCGATCGATTTTTATGAATAGAAAAACTATTAGTTTTCGTATCTACCAGGCAAACCGCTTAGAGCAACGAGCTGAAAATCAGCATGTAGCTGGAATAATCATCATAGAAAGTCCTTGCAATAGTACAGAAGAATCGGATTACAAATCACTGAGTTATGATTCGAAAGGCAATTAGGTGCAGCAAATGCGAGATCGAGATACTCTAATAGAACAGTCACCCTAATAAAGCATTCAGCTGCATTTATAATTTACTCAGTTATATTACATTGTAAGTTATTCTGTAGGGATTCAAGCTACAAACAAGTCACCCTGTAGTCAGATCAGCTAGAAGAAGGTACCTAATACAGAGTTCAGCTACAAATAAGCCATCATGTAGAGAGTTCAGCTCAAATAAATCACACTGTAGAGAATTCAGCTACAAACAAATTGCCCTGTAGAGAGATCAGCTAGAAGAAGTTACCTTGTAGAGAGTTCAGTTACAAAGAAACAATCATGCAAAGAGTTTAGCTACAAACAAATCACCTAGTAAAAAGTTCCGCTATGAACAGATCACACTGTAGAGAGTTCAGTTAGAAACAAGTCATCCTGTAGAGAGATCAGCTAGAAGAAGTCACCTTGTAGAGAGTTCAGTTACAAAGAAACAATCATGCAAAGAGTTTAGCTACAAACAAATCACCCAGTAAAAAGTTCTGCTATTAACAGATCACACTGTAGAGAGTTCAGTTAGAAACAAGTCATCCTGTAGATAGATCAGCTAGAAGAAGTCACTATGTAGAGAGTTCAGCTACAAAGAAACCACCATGTAAAAGAGTTCAGCTGCAAACAAATCACCTGTAGAGAATTCAACTACAAACAAATCACCCTGTAGAAAGATCAGCTAGAAGAAGTTACCTTGTAGAGAGTTCAGCTACAAACGAATCACCCTGTAGAAAGTTCAGCTACAAACAAGTCATCCTGTATAGAGATCAGCTAGAAACAAGTCATCCTGTAGAGAGTTCAGCTAGAAGAAGTTACATTGTAGAGAGTTCAGCTACAAAGAAACTACCATGTAGAGAGTTCAGCTGCAAATAAATCGCCCTGTAGAGAATTCAGCTACAAACAAATCACCCTGTAGAAAGATCAGCTAGAAGAAGTTACCTTGTAGAGAGTTCAGCTACAAACAAATCACCCTGTAGAGAGTTCAGCTACAAACAAGTCACCATGTAGAGAGTTCAGCTAGAAGAAGTTACATTGTAGAGAATTCAGCTACAAAGAAACTACCATGTAGAGAGTTCAGCTGCAAACAAATCGCCCTGTAGAGAATTCAGCTACAAACAAATTACCCTGTAAAAAGATCAGCTAGAAGAAGTTACCTTGTAGAGAGTTCAGCTACAAACAAATCACCCTGTAGAGAGATCAGCTAAAAACAAGCCACCTGTAGAGAGTTCAGCTAGAATAAGTTACACTGTAGAGAGTTCGGCTACAAAGAAACTACCATGTAGAGAGTTCAGCTGCAAACAAATTGCCCTGTAGAGAATTCAGCTACAAACAAATCACCTTGTAGAAAGATCAGCTACAAGAAGTTACTTTGTAGAGAGTTCAGCTACAAACAAATCACCCTGTAGAGAGTTCAGCTACAAACAAGTCACCCTGTAGAGAGATCAGCTAGAAACAAGTCATCCTGTAGAGAGTTCAGCTAGAAGAAGTTACATTGTAGAAAGTTCAGCAACAAAGAAACTACCATGTAGAGAGTTCAGCTGCAAATAAATCGCCCTTTAGAGAATTCAGCTACAAACAAATCACCCTGTAGAAAGATCAGCTAGAAGAAGTTACCTTGTAGAGAGTTCAGCTACAAACAAATCACCCTGTAGAGAGTTCAGCTACAAACAAGTCACCCTGTAGAGAGATCAGCTAGAAACAAGTCATCCTGTAGAGAGTTCAGCTAGAAGAAGTTACATTGTAGAGAGTTCAGCTACAAAGAAACTACCATGTAGAGAGTTCAGCTGCAAATAAATCACCCTGTAGAGAATTCAGCTACAAACAAATCACCCTGTAGAAAGATCAGCTAGAAGACGTTACCTTGTAGAGAGTTCAGCTACAAACAAATCACCCTGTAGAGAGTTCAGCTACAAAGAAACTACCATATAGAGAGTTCAGCTGCAAACAAATCACCCTGTAGAGAATTCAGCTACAAACAAATTACCCTGTAGAAAGGTAAGCTAGAAGAAGTTACTTTGTAGAGAGTTCAGCTACAAACAAATCACCCTGTAGAGAGATCAGCTAGAAACAAGCCACCCGTCGAGAGTTCAGCTAGAAGAAGTTACATTGTAGAGAGTTCAGCTACAAAGAAGCTACCATGTAGAGAGTTCAGCTGCAAACAAATTGCCCTGTAGAGAATTCAGCTACAAACAAATCACCCTGTAGAAAGGTCAGCTAGAAGAAGTTACCTTGTAGAGAGTTCAGCTACAAACAAATCACCCTGTAGAGAGTTCAGCTACAAACAAGTCACCCTGTAGAGAGTTCAGCTAGAAACAAGTCACCCTGTAGAGAGATCAGCTAGAAACAAGCCACCCATAGAGAGTTCAGCTAGAAGAAGTTACATTGTAGAGAGTTCAGCTACAAACAAGTCACCATGTAGAGAGTTCAGCTAGAAGAAGTTACCTTGTAGAGAGTTCAGCTACAAACAAATCACCCTGTAGAGAGTTCAGCTACAAACAAGTCACCCTGTAGAGAGATCAGCTAGAAACAAGTCATCCTGTAGAGAGTTCAGCTAGAATAAGTTACACTGTAGAGAGTTCGGCTACAAAGAAACTACCATGTAGAGAGTTCAGCTGCAAACAAATTGCCCTGCAGAGAATTCAGCTACAAAATAATCACCCTGTAAAAAGGTCAGCTAGAAGAAGTTACCTTGTAGAAAGTTCAGCTACAAACAAATCACCCTGTAGAGAGTTCAGCTACAAACAAGTCACCCTGTAGAGAGATCAGCTAGAAACAAGTCATCCTGTAGAGAGTTCAGCTAGAAGAAGTTACATTGTAGAGAGTTCAGCTACAAAGAAACTACCATGTAGAGAGTTTAGCTGCAAACAAATCGCCCTGTAGAGAATTCAGCTACAAACAAATCACCCTGTAGAAAGATCAGCTAGAAGAAGTTACCTTGTAGAGAGTTCAGCTACAAACACATCACCTTGCAGAGAGTTAAGCTACAAACAAGTCACCCTGTAGAGAGATCAGCTAGAAACAAGCCACCTGTAGAGAGTTTAGCTAGAAGAAGTTACATTGTAGAGAGTTCAGCAGTTTAGCTGCAAACAAATCGCCCTGTAGAGAATTCAGCTACAAACAAATCACCCTGTAGAAAGATCAGCTAGAAGGAGTTACCTTGTAGAGAGTTCAGCTACAAACAAATCACCTTGTAGAGAGTTCAGCTACAAATAAGTCACCCTGTAGAGAGATCAGCTAGAAACAAGCCACCCGTAGGGAGTTTAGCTAGAAGAAGTTACATTGTAGAGAGTTCAGCAGTTTAGTTGCAAACAAATCGCCCTGTTGAGAATTCAGCTACAAACAAATCACCCTGTAGAAAGATCAGCTAGAAGAAGTTACCTTGTAGAGAGTTCAGCTACAAACAAATCACCTTGTAGAGAGTTCAGCTACAAACAAGTCATCTGGTAGAGGGATCAGCTAGAAGGATCACCTTGCAGAGAGGTCAGCTACAAAGAAATCACCCTGCTTCATCTTTTCTTCTTCCTGTAGTAAAGAAAAAAATGACAGGTCAAAAAGCCCTAAAGCCGGCCATAGGCCGGCTTTGGGGTATACGAATGCAAAAAGAAGTGAAATCTAATCCAAAACAGCCAAGCTGTAAAAAAAGAGTGCGGCCCTGAGAAAGGCTATGGTGAAAAAAGATGTGAAATCCAAGGTGGCGGCCAAGAAATGGCTGTGATGGTAGGTTAATGGTAAAAATTTTAATAACAACAATTCAGTGAATTTGGTGCCGCTTGGTCTTGGCACAAAATTCACTTGAATTGTCGTTATTAAAATTTTTACCATTAACCTACCATCACAGCCATTTCTTGGCCGCCACCTTGGATTTCACATCTTTTTTCACCATAGCCTTTCTCAGGGCCGCACTCTTTTTTTACAGCTTGGCTGTTTTGGATTAGATTAGGGTGACTGTTCTATTAGAGTATCTCGATCTCGCATTTGCTGCACGTAGTTGCCTTTCGAATCATAACTCAGTGATTTGTAATCCGATTCTTCTGTACTACTGCAAGAACTTTCTATGATGATTATTCCAGCTACATACTGATTTTCAGCTTGTTGCTCTAAGCGGTTTGCCTGGTAGACACGAAAACTAATAGTTTTTTATTCATAAAAATCGATCGCGTAATTTTGACACAGGTTGGGTTTTGTGTCATATCTCCATGGTGTTTATCCCGATTCCTTTCAAACCACAAAAAGGCACTCCTACAATGGTTGCTCCATCTACATATCAATTTTCAACTGATTCTTCCAAGGCATTTATCCTGTAGGCGTGACAGACCTTCGACCTTATTTTACGCAAATAAGCGGTCATAACTCCGTGAATGTTCATCGGATTCCTACCAAAGTTGGTACGGAGATCCGCCTTAATGAGCCCTTTAAGTGTGCCAAATTTTAGCCCAATCCGAGCACGCATTCGTGTTTTATGGCGAATTTTGCGAAGTGTGCGAAATGAAGAAGATGAAGAAGAAAACGAAGAAATTAAAACGAAATTTTGTTCGCTCGTATCTCGGAAATGGCTGGAGCGATTTTCTTCAAAGTTGGTATGTAGACTCCCCTAACTGGGCGGCACGTCTCTAGCAAATTTAGTTCCAATCGGATAAGGAATCACAGAGCTACATAGGTGTGAAAATTGCTCTTCCTGTTAATATACTCACGGTGTGGCGCGCCGGCTTCTTGGGCCGCACGACACACTATCGTGTGTCTTGATTTTAATGCATAAATGATATTTAACATACCAATATAAGGCTACTTGCAATTGGTATTAGAAATTACACTGTAAAAATACCATACAAACAGCAGTGATTATAAGGCTACACATTAACACTTATAACTCATGATCTACTATTGGTCCCAACTTTAAACTCACAGTGATGAATGATTGGTATTAGAGCAACATGTAAACCAAAAATAAATTTAATTAAAGAATATATATTTTTGAAAATGAAGATTAAAGGAAAAAGCTACATTTTTATGGTTTGACCTTTTCCTTTGAGCAATTATAAAATATTATATATCACCTGAAAGAGAATCTACTAAGGATTTCAAAACTCTAAACTAGAAATTTCTACATCAATCACAAGCAAAGTTATGGTCATTTTATTGAAGACGTGTAAGCAAAATAAAATTTTCAGCAGAAACTTTGAGTGGTCATAACTTAAAGGGAAACCAATGAAATGAGCTAAATTTTGGTGTGAGAAAGTTTCTTGATAGGGTCCATGTTTGTGCCAAATTTCATGAAAATTGAAAGGTCTCCAGATTTTTTTTGTTGATTTGGTATGGAATGACCCATATGCTATATACACGAGGTATGTTGCATATACTACATACACGAGGTACGTTACATAAGCTACACACACGAGGTACATTGCATACGCTACATATACTACGTACGTTGCATATGCCACATACACTAGGTACGATGCATACGCTACATACTGGAGGCATGTTACATATGTACATACAAGAGTTACACTGAATACGCTGCATACACGAGGTACGTTGCATAAACTACATACACGAGGTACATTGCCTATGCTGCATACACTAGGCACAATGCATATGCTACAAGAGTTACACTGCATACGCTACATACACGAGGTGCATTGCATATGCTACATATACGACGTACATTGCATAAGCTACATACACTAGGTACGATGCATATGCTACATACACGAGGTACATTGCATACGCTACATAGAAGAGTTACACTGCATACGCTACATACACGAGGTACGTTGCATATGCTACATACAAGAGTTACACTGCATACGCTACATATACGACGTATGTTGCATATGCTACATACACTAGGTACATTGCATACGCTACATACAAGAGTTACACTGTATACGCTACGTAAACGAGATACGTTGCATACGCTACATACACTAGGTACATTGTATAAGCTACATACATTTCGTACGATCCATATGGTACGTTGCATACGCTAAAAACAAGAGTTACACTGCATATGCTACATACACTAGGTAAGTTGCATACGCTACATACAAGAGTTACACTGCATATGCTACATACAGGAGGCACATTGCATATGCTACACACAAGAGTTACACTGCATACGCTACATACACGAGGTACGTTGCAGATACTACATGCATGAAGTACATTGCATATGCTACGTACACTAGGTACGTTGTATACGCTACATACACTAATACGTTGCATATGCTACATACACTAGGTACGTTGCGTATGCTACATACACTAGGTACGATACATAAGGAGGCTAGATACGCGAGGTACGTTGCATACGCTACATACACTAGGTACAATTCATACGCTACATACACTAGGTACAATTCATACGCTACACACACGAGATACGTTGCATACGCTGCATATACGACATATGTTGCATAAGCTACTTACACTAGGCATGATGTATATGCTAGATACACGAGGTATGTGGCATATTCCTCCCTGTTATGTCTCGTACAGGTATGGTTATCATTTATCGTTTATTATATTAACATCTGTTTTATTTAGCAAAATTCCCCAAGGTTTTGTATTCAGTGGAGATCTTGGATAGTAGTCTCGCGTGGCCAGACCGCTTTTTCTCCCACGGCGCTTATCGATTAGAATTATAAGCGCCTGCTCGAAAAAGGAACCCATACACTACTCGTTTTCACACCTTGAAGGTGTTAACCGGTGTTTTGTCACACAACGTCTACTTCCTTTTACATTATAAGGCACATGTGGTTAATACAAAGCTAACTTATTAGATAAAAAGCACCGATTAATACAGATGATACCTCGGACCGGGGCTGATTTCCCGTACCCTGTATATAGGCAAAATATCGTAATAAATAGCTTCAAGCTGTTTTGGTTTCAATCATGGGAAAGAAACCCATGTCCTTTGCTGCTCGGGAATCTATCGCGGCTAGTTCCCTTGGCACACCAGACCATACGCACACACACACACACAAACAATAACACTTTTACAATAGAATAGCACTACTGTCAGTTCTCTAAAAATTCGGCCCCTCTATTTATTCGGCACCCTTGTTCTATAGTGAAATAGTTTCCTCTAAAAATCTTTGGCACATTGGCTGTAGCAGCTGTTTGTCAAGGTGGATCAAGTGGTGGACGCTGGTAGTGAAGGAAGCAAACTGTCTAGTTGTGATATCAACGATGCAAGCAGTGCATCTTCAATCGTTGTCGTCATTGTTGTCATCGATAGTGACTCATCATCAGTGCAGTGTACTCTTTAATTACTGGCCAAAATTTGGTGAGACAAAACAATTGGTTTTAAAATATGCTGAATCTTTAGAGAACTTATGGTATCACGTATCAGCATACCTCAACAGCTTCACACTCAAATTCATTATTTAGAGCAGCAGAAACCTTGTGGTTTTCTTAAAACTCTGGCACTTCTTAATCCTATAGTTTCTCCTTTCTTTCAAAGTAACAAATCTACAATTCCTTTTGAGATCCTAACAAACAAAGCAAAAAAATTAAACAATGGTCCAGTGTAACCATGTGATCAACAATAGTGTACCATCATAACAATTTACAATACGATTTAGGAGAATTGTACAGCAAAACAGTTTGCATGGTTAGATCCATTATAAATGTATTATTGTTGATCTAAAACATGAGTAGCTATTGTGAAAATGTTGTACATTTGATTAGTCACCTTGAAAAGTTTATCCAACTTTTGCAAAATTTCAAGACTTTTTGAATCGGTGCGCTTGCTTTATAATATTTCCAATTAATGCGTGGCAACAAAAATTTTCTCCACAAAAATTATTTGCTGCCATGATGTATCATTTCATCTTTTGGTTTCCAGTTAGGGTTTCCAAGGATATATCAAAGAAGGAGAGCACACTGACTTTGGTAAAATAGTCATGATAAGTAATCGTCTTCTGAAGGGAAGTAAAAGTACCAACAGATGGCGCTGAAGATATTGAACAAAATCTGAATTAGTACTCCTTCAATTCCTCCAGTATTTGCTTTGCCTTCGTCAACTCAAAACATTCACAGCGACTTTACGGCGTCACGGGACCGGTGCATGGTGTTGCGCGATATATCTTCCTAATCCTTCTCGGGACGTTTCCTTCTTGTTGTCGGCCATTTAATATTACGTAAAAACTATGACGAAATTGATGAATTCTTGTGGCAATACGTATGGCTTCGCACCAGGCGACAGTCATTACACTCAGTAGGACGGTACTTAGTGCGCTCTTCGTGATGGCAATGGATTTAAGACCACAGCAAAAAAGTACGTGCTTGTTTTGTATTATAAAATGGTTAAGCTTACATTAGTCTCGCGTGCCAAAGACGTTTGGTGTGATTTTCCCACCCCTCTGGCAATGCGAGGCTAGGTACTGTGCAGAAATAAATAACAAATGTAAAGCATCAGCAATTCCAACAGTAAATCGACAGGACAATATACGTACCACAGGATATTCCGAGAGTCTATCGTTCGTCATCTTAGGCTCATCATCCAGACCTTTGCACTTATTGATTGGAGATTATAGGTATCCTCCATTGGAAAGGGTCTGGTGAAATGCCTGTACCAAATTTATCAAGAGAATCGCCGAAAACTGGCGGTCGGTGATTAGGTTCACAAAAGGTTAAATCTGGGCAAAAGTTCTGCCACGCTATAATAAGGTAACACTTGCGTGGTCCTATTAAGATGATAAATTAAGGATGGAGTATATTCTACGGAACAGAACCGACCTGGCTCCGAGTGTGGCGCTTGGCTGGAATCTGGGTGGCTTGTGGATGGCAACAGCATACAACAGATGTGTTCTCCAAAGAGTTTACTCTAGAATACACTGCCTAAATCATTTATGCCCTTTGCCTTCTGACCTCTAAATTGTATCGTGTTTTCGTGCTACCCATACTAGATTATTGTGATGTAGTATGGACAACATCATCTGTATATACAACATTTCAAATACTGGAGAGGCTTCGTTCAAAGTTCAACAGTCCACCATCTAAAACCAATATCTCAGTGTGTAAGACTCTAACGGAATGAAGACGTTTGACATTACTTCACGTGCCAACCGAAACCTCCATCGCTTATTTGTTCCAAGAGTACGAACCACTTTAGTTAAGTATAACTTTCCGAGGAACACCATGTCTGTATATGCTACTAAAGTGGCTATAGTTATTTATTGATCAATAAGTCGTATACGGAGCATCACAGACTTGGGATTTGGATTTTTGGGCTGCTGACATCATAAGGACACCAAGTTTCATCGCTTAAGGTGGCTCGGAACAGTTTTAACATGGCTTCCCTGTGAAGTTTGTAATCACTGCTACTAGCAAACCATGGGCATAAAGGAGCCTTTTCTAACAGAATTCAATAAAACATTTGATTCTCTACCCTTCAAAACAAACTGGGGCTTTCTAGGATGCGTGTAACGCGAGATTCGATTTTAGGCCTTCAGAAGAAACTCTTCCTTCGCATAGGGCTTAACGGCACTGGATTTACTGTTAGACACTATTTACCTAATTACCTACCATCGTGCGGAGCTACTTTTGCCATCAAGACTTTAGTTCAATCGATACTTCTACCAACGCCACATGAAGATTCGAAGTGGTTTTTTATAAAATTCGTCTCGACCAGGTGGAAGCGAATTTTAAAAATCGGCTTTCGCACAAATGTTCTTTATTTACTGCTTATTACCCATATAAAATTCGACAGTCGTATCTTTAAAACCCGGCTGGCAGTTTCCTTTTGTTATGGCACCTGTAACAATAGCGCACGGCGCGCACAAATTAACTACTCGTATGCAAGCAATAATCGACAGTATGCGGAAAAGTTGTTTATTGCGCGAAGAATTCGGGCTAAGGAACAGCTTAGAAAGATTGAAGAACAGCAAGAAACACTAGTCTAATTCATGGTGAATACTTTACAGATTGTTTGTGGCCTTTACAAGGCCGTTTGTGGCTCAACCACAAAATCCATTAGCGCCAGGCGTAATGTTGCCGCACGGCTAATGCGACGGCTTATGCAACATTATGGTAGCCATATAAAAACTGTTCCGAGCCACCTTAATTGTGGCATTCCTTCGCCACGCTATGACGGGGGATCTAGTATGCATGATGTTGAAGTCCTTCAACTTTTTTTGGTTTGAAAAGTATGGAGTAGAACCCTCCTTTTTGAAAGTCTTTTTTTGCTTAGGCTCCTAGGCTAGTGGTAAACACCTTGTACAGGCTCTACCTTCTGTATTCACCCTCCAGTACCCAATTGGTAAAGTAGATAAAAACGAAACAAACAAGCAAATCAAAACAGATTAAAATGCGCAGGTATAAATCACAATACACTTGTCCCACCTACCAGGTTGGAGGTGGGATTCATTTGGAAATGCTCGGCAACAGAAATCTCCACTCCTGGAGACAATTTTGAGTTACTAATAACCTGGGAATTACTAAAAACGTGGCAAAGTATGGTTATACAGAACTCAAAATAATGGTAGGCAGTTTTCAGTACAAATGCCACGAATAGCCGAGCAAACTTTGCTTTGATCTGCAATTACTGCCAGGCATTTGTTGGCCTGCACTTTGCAACGTTACAATATGATTGAGCCATTGAGGCAAGCAATTTTGCTTGCCAAAGTAACAATAACTGCAGAACGAAGTCCAGTTTGGTCTGCAATTACTTCAGTACATAATGTTTGAGCACTGGCTATATGTGTTGCAAATGCCCCTACCTCACATCCCCTACTAATCTCTACCCTTTGTTATTCATCATCTCTTCGGCCCGATACAATGAGACCTCCTTTGTGTCAAATTTATTTGTAATAATTTGTGGGAATTAGTATTATTGCTACTTTGTTTTTAGTTGTAAAGTATGCATTTCAAGGACCAAAGTTAGTAAAATCTGATGATGTGGATACCAGCAAGTATTATGAAGCATATTGTGACGAAAATCTTCAAATTTATGTTTTTAACCATGAAACCACAGAAGAAGCCTCAAAAGCCAGATGGGAAATATTTATGGGGCTTTGCAAATCTGTTTCTAATGTATCGATATTTGATAGCTCCCATTCTGGAGAATGTTATCCTGAATTTCATATTGATCCTGAAAACAAATTCATAGCTATTTCTGATCTGAAGGAGATCTGGGCTAAATTTTCAAGTGATCAGTTTATGGTCCATGCGTTGCACAGGAGTTTTAGTATTGATCATGAATTGGCGTTAAACAAGCTATTTTGTGAAAGACTAAGTCGTGAACTTGTGTCACATGGGTTTATTGTGGAGAAGGCATTGCCACAGGAAAATGTTACAATGTTTGGAAAGTCACAGCCAGATATATCCATTTACAGACAAGGAGGAGGTTACATTAAACAATCTACCATTTTAGGTGGCATTGTAGATGGCATTATAGAACAAGAAGATAATGTTGAAATTGTCAATGGAGGTACTATAGAAATGAAGATGGTTCCTGTACATCAGAAAAAGCGCGATTCTCCAGAGGTCAGGCAGTTAATGGCAAACATGATACGTTTGGGTGGCTTTTTAGCTTCAAAGGCTTTTGAAAAAGGACATATGATTGATGAAATAAAGGTCTATGGCCTCCTAGTGAGCCATAAAAATCCATTCTGTTTACCATTGAGATACAAAACTAAATGTTCAACTGGGAGCACAACATTTATGATAGGTGATGAAATGGAAGTGAGTAAGGCTATAAAGTCACTGTTGGCCTGCATATAGTTAAAGAATCCACTGAATTCAATAATACACTGTAAATAATAATTTATGTTATAAATATATTGTGTTGTGAACAGTGCAATATGTGATATATATCAAGAGTCCTTGATTATATCAAGAGTAAATAATAGACTAGGTGATACACATGTGCATGGTATGCCTTGCATGGATTCAATATGTGTATAGATTTTTAAAATAATGTAGTGCTCAGAAGTGCATACTTAGCACTTTGTACTATTGCAATTGCATGGAATAGCTATTGAAGGAAAATTTGTGATGTTTGGTTAGCCACTTAGCTATGTCATTACTATTATAATATTAAACCTACGTACCTGTGGTTTATCACCTACTTTAGAGTTTTACACACTTGCTTTATCTACGAATTAACCTATGTAACAACTGTCGTAGTCACCTACTCTAATGTAACACACGGACAAACAAATGGTGCTTAATGGGTGTGTCCATACTTGCCCACCTATAAGTTGAGACCTGTCAAGGTCTATGAAACAATGTTACTATGCTATGAACATAGTCACCCACTCTATAATAACACACAGAACCAACAAAGCACCATTGGTAGGCATGGAATTAAGTCAAAAGTCAAGACAAAAGACCCTTGTGTTGTAGTTAGTAGTAACTAGTACATACTTGTGTGTATGTACAAGTAGAAGTGCACCAATATGGAAATTTACTAATATTCCAATAACCTATACATTGGCTTCAGGGTTACAGTGCTCAATATAAGGTCACTTACTTGATCTGTAAAAAATGACAGACCATCATGCAACAGTCGGCCATTGGTGCATAATAGTAGGCATTTTACATACACAACGCGTTTTTAATTAGGTCACATTGTGGGACTTTTTATTTGGTTGGTCATCGTGGCTGTGGGTCGGAAAATGACAGGTAGGCTGCTATTTTGAGCTCTGATATTACCAATATCTAAACATAAAAGACTTACAGTAAGGAAGCTACAGAAAAATGGAAAAACATGGTTAAAGGTGGTCATTTCTTAAAAGAATTGTGAAAAGGTTGTGACGAAAAGTCTATACAAATGAAAAAATAATAAATCATGTTGGCAAATATAGTGGTTATGTGTGAATCAGTATGATATCTGCTAATAGTCAACTATTCACCGATATATCTGTACTTACATCGGTGCATCTCATACGTGTTTGGTTTGTGTGCAACATAATACTCAATAGTGTTTATTTGTTTGTGTAGTGTGGTGTTTACTGGGGAAGGAAATGTCTAGGATCATTGCAGAAGTTTGGGTTCCACAACCTCTTCCCATTGAGCCTCGTGCTGGTTTACTGTTGGTATTTTGATTTGAAACAGTGTATAAATAAATGTGATTCTGACTTTACATCAAAATGTACATAGCATTATTGGAATGGCTTATGATGTAGACAAAATCCAGATGACGACAACCAGAACAGTGGCTCAACAGCAATGGTAGCACAGTCAACAACATCACTAAGTCTACGTGTTAGTAGGCATGGCATGATCCACTGAATCAGGATTGTGGTAGGAGCTATGGAATATCTATCGAGAAATAGGAAGACGTTATATATGCCACATACATACATGTGTATGTAGTAGTTATGGTAGAACCTGTCAGATGTAAAATGGTAGCTAATAGGGGACTCCAATATTTTCCAAGTAAAAGCACCTGACTTGGACTATAGTTGACCTAAACCATAACCATATCTATCAGCAATTAGTTCCGTATATTTTTCCTGGCTGAAATATGACCAATCAAAACCTTATTCATCCCAGGGTCTTCCCTAGAGAGTGATAGAATTAAGGATGAAACATTAATTTTCTCAAAATTGGTTCAAAGAATGTAACTAATTTGGAAGCACTTTACACTCTATTTGCTGGGGGGGAAACCTGAGCATCTATAATTAAGTCCAAGGTAGAAAACTGAAATGTATTTCAGATAAGTATATGAACAATACATATGCCATCATGGTAGCTAGCAACATGCATGTGTACATAGGCTAGGCTGAGATGTTAATAAATAATAAAACCTATCCCTTATAACATTTTAATTGAACTGCATATTTTGCATTGCGAACTGGTGCAAATGCACGTTCTGTTTCAAAACCTCAAACTACATACATATTATTAATTTTATCAATGACTCTTATGACTTACCATAAGCAAGACATACTTGAAGCCATGAAAGTTCTGTTGAGTGCCGACTGACTGGTGATTATCCTTGAGTGCTGACTGAAGGTGACTGTCTTTGAGTGCCGACCTACTAGTGAGTGCTGACTGCCCAATGGTGATTGTCCTTAATTTCATGAGGTAATAGGAGGGATCATCACTAGTGAACAAGCCACTAACAAGAAATCTGCATGAGAAAAACAACACTTTACTCTAGTACATAAAGTATGACTTTGAACACACATGCACATACACACCCAACAGTCTGCATCACCCATCCAATTCCCAGAGTAGGGAATGGACTGGACTGAATGTTGCAACACTGGCCATTATTGAATGTCTTTTTCTCCACAGTGATTATTGAAATGGTCATTTGATTTACCAATGGAACTAAATAGGAATGCAGAAAACACTGAATGTAGAACACAGGCAGTAATAGAATTCCAGGTTCAATGCCCAATCGGTGATGCCTTTTCCTTGAGCAAGTGTACCCGCATTGCTCCAGTCTACTGAGCTCGAGTTGATAAATAAGGACCTGGTATAAACTGGCACCCAGCTGGGCAAGCAAATCCCAACTGTTAAGATCTCACACAGTGGGTGAAAGTGTTTGGGTGCCCACACATTTACTTTTGAGACACGTCCTGCTGGTTATTACCTCTGCCCTAAGCAGATTTAACTAAGCAACTGAGTAGTGCAAAGGTGTTGTAGTGCTGGTTCAAGGGTAGGCATGATGATGCTTGCATGGCAGACGAAGCCTTCGTAACTTCTGTGCATGTGTGTATTGTGTATGCACATACATGTGTGCAAGTGTAATCTACACTATATATTGTACCACACATGTATAGGCTCACCTGTGTCATAATAAAAAAGCTAAGACATCTCATTGATGTACGCCAGTCCCAGGGGAAAGATCACAGTCTTATCTCCTGCAGTGTAGCCTTTCCATCACATCATGAGGGTAGATGAACCAGGAGTACAAGTACATCTACTTTCAGATAGGACCGGGCCCTCATGCACATTCTGAGTAGCATAATACGATAGACAACATGTAATAATATTTCCACAATTATCTACAGTTGAACCTGAGTATATACTATTTACTTATGGTACTATAGATGTTCTACTACTCTATAAGGAGCCAAAATCGTCTACAAACTTTCAAGATGAGGGTCTATATTTCATCTTTCAGAAATACTTCAGTGTTCATCTTTCAAGAATATTTCAAGTCATAGTTCTCCACAAACTTTCGTAAGTTAAGCAAAATTTTATCCGGAATTTTTAGCATTTGTTGTTATATTAATTTTATCGATTCACCTTTCAAAACAGAGTGAAATAATCAGAATTTCAGGCCATATTTCATCTTTCAGAAATAATTTCAGAGGTAATCCATGAAATTTCAGGTCATTACCTACCCCTCGGCAATAACCCTGAGATTTTCAGGGTAACATGTATTTAGGCGGTACTGTACCTATTAGCGATGTACTGTTAACAACCTGGTACTGTACATAGCATCTAGCACCACGTGATATCATGTTGTAATGTCAACTAGCAGTTTGTGCTTACAGTATCTCGCCTAGGCAGTCGTAATGCTGACCTCTGACAGCAAGTTTCTGTATAGTTACAGTTATCCAGCACTTGACACGGGCTACTTGTGTCAAAATTCCTAGGATTTCACAGAGAATTTTGAATGTTGTTACTATCATAGATAGCACCAAGAGTTCATTGGGGCGAGCCTGAGCGAGCCCCACACTAGCGAGTCGCCCACGTAAGTATCGTGTCATGGACCATGCGCAAACAACTACAAAAGAAATCGGAAAACTTACCGAATTAATGCCCACTGTAGTCCATGTCACGGCAAAGTAAACGGCGTAGATTACAGCACTTCCATATATGCTCGTGTCGTCGACCGTACCACGGAAAAATAAACGGCGTAGATTACAGCACTTCCATATATGCTCGTGTCGTCGACCGTGCCACGGAAAAATAAGCGGCGTAGATTACAGCACTGCTCGTGTCCTCAACCATGCCACGTGTTGTCACGCTGAGATTGGCTATACATGGTACAGCACTGCTCGTGTCCTCAACCATGCCACGTGTTATCACGGTGAGATTGGCTATAGATGGTACATAATGGATAGAGAAGAACGGCTTAGAAGAAGAAGAAAGCAGTATAGATTGAGAAGAGATCGCGAAACACCAGAGCAAGCGGAAGAAAGACGAAGGAGAAACAGAGAAAGTAGCAGAAGAAGACGTACTCAATTGACACAACAGCAAAGGGACACAATCTTACAGCAGAGAAGGCAGGATTAGTACGTTTTAATTAAATTTATTCAGTAGTTTATATTGATAGTGGTTTGAATGCTGGTGTAGTAACAAATGCTCATGTGAATGTGGACCAATCACAGCATCTCCAGTGTCAGGTGCCAGCTGACATTAGCGACCCTGCAGTCATTGCCAAGATTAGGGAATTTCATGCTGAATTGGCTTCATTGGATACAGTCAGGTGTTCAATATGTCTTGAAAAATTCCCAAGCATTTCACTAAATGACACGAGTACCTGTAGGCGTTGTCACAATGATAACCATGTACCAAAGCTATTTTCTGCTGCTAATAATATGGATCCTGGTTCAGTTCCACCAGAACTTATTGTAAGTAATGTTCCTCACACACATACACTTATAACCATTTACAGCACCAACAAACACTCCATGTACTGTTGCAGAATCGCTTTCATTCATGCTGGATACATCCATTTCTCGATTCATTTTGCGACAGTGTGCCACCTCTTTGAAGCTTTTTTGTCAATGCACATGTGCCACCACGTGCGCACTCTCCCACTCGTTTATCTCATACATCATATGTGACCAGATTTGCGAAAAGGTACCTTTTCCACACATTTGACATACCAGCAAACAAAATGTCATAACTGTTGACTCCTTGCACTGATTGACTTTCTGTTTGTATCAAAATGTAACCAACTAATGTAGGCATATTCATGGAAAATTGCAGACACATGCTTGCAATGATACAAAAGTTACAACGTTTGAAGTTGAAAAAATGGGTCAAATTTTATGTGTGAAAAAGGTACCTTTTCGCAAATCCGGTCACATATATAGCTATACTTTAGCGCATTTCATCATTACACATTACATCATCAAAATGTATTTACAACAATATGCTGACTCCTCGTGCTGACTTTGCCATCTTGCCGCAGTGCCTGTAAAAGTATACATAGTATCATTAGCTAGCTATAGCTTCTAAGTTCAGTTCAGGCTCGCCCCACGATGCTGCTAGCATCTGCCTAGTAATATTATGGGGGGGAGAGTATCCTACTTCAGTATAGCCTGTATAAACCCATACTGTGAAGTTATGATGCAACACTGTGATCACCTTCAATGTGTTAGTTGGTCAGGCTTTTTCTCAGCAAATAGCGACACAGGTAGCAGTACAGTGGCTTCAAATAAGCAACCCATTGGAGGTATTGTGTGTTAAAGTGATATCCTAGAGAAACCAGTGTTTTACTGAACTTCTTCAAGGTGTTGCGTCTCAGGTACGCGTTTATACAGGCTATACTGAAGTAGGATACTCTCCCCCCTATAATATTATGAACTCTTGATAGCACCATCTATGTTATTATCTACTTTACCAGTTTGGCACTGGAGGGTGAAAACACAGAAGGCAGAGTCTATTGGCTTGCCCCAGAATATTAGCAAGTGCGCCCGACCCCAAGTGCGTGGATTACTGCTCCCACCAACACATAGGATTCGTACTTCAACAAGAAACTTACCAAAATGGTTGTTGGCTTTCTCTGTTTATAGCAATAGCAATATGTACATGTACAAGACTTGCTATGCAGTGATCCTGTCAAGAGGTAACCTCCAACTGTGGGAATTGATGCAAAGGTCCTGGAGGGACAGGTCCTTTACTCTCCTGGGGAGAACACATCCACAATAAATCGCTAACAAGAATAATATGTTCCTCTACAATAATCCAACGAGACTCTTTAAACCAAGAATTAGCAGAAACATTGGCCAAACCCACTTTTTCAACTTTAGAATAATCCAGCATGCGCATTGGAATGACTTACCTGATGAAGTAGTTCTGGAAAAGATCTTTCTAACGCTCACTAGACCAATGTTGGAGAGAAACTGGGCATGGACGTGCTTAAGCTGGCCTACTAATCAATCTGTATTTTGATCACTGATTACTCATGCATCTCAATTAATGAACGTCACAAACCGGATGTGTATGAAACTTGATACATTTTGCCCAAATTTGGAATTGCATCTCATGAATAATGTAGCGGTGAACAGATAGACGAAGGAACGACTCCGACTGTATTATAGCTATAGAACTGTTCGTGGTGAGTTGTTATTTATGACCTTTGTTGAACTACCAGGAGAGGACCGTACGTACTGGTGCGGCTGGCTCTTCCTACTAGCGAAGGGTTGGCTAGGTACTTACCTACTTGGTCTATGGATTTTGTCCACTCTCTGGTTCAATGCCTAAATGTAAATATTGATGGATTAATTACAACTGTACAGTTCTCACTGGGTGCAGGTATAAACTAGCTGACCAAACAACGGTACAAATCTTTCAGTATTGAAACTCCTTCATATCAAAGTGATAGTGAGACTCATAGCAAAATACTTACGGTATATATTGTTCTATAGAGATGGTATTAATGATTTTATTACTTATTGATTCAAGTTACAGTATCTTTTAGATAGGTTCTACAAAGGCCAATTTTGTACTATTGTATCACTGTATGCTGTGATGACCCTCCGCTCACTGTACGTACTATTGTATTACTGTATGCTGTGATGACCCTCCCCTCACTGTACTATTGTATCACTGTATGCTGTGATGACCCTCCCCTCACTGTATGTACTATTGTATTACTGTATGCTGTGATGACCCTCCCCTCACTGTATGTACTATTGTATTACTGTATGCTGTGATGACCCTCCCCTCACTGTATGTACTATTGTATTACTGTATGTTGTGATGACCCTACCCTCACTGTATGTACTATTGTATTACTGTATGCTGTGATGACCCTCCCCTCACTGTATGTACTATTGTATCACTGTATGCTGTGATGACCCTCCCCTCACTGTATGTACTATTGTATTACTGTATGTTGTGATGACCCTACCCTCACTGTATGTACTATTGTATTACTGTGTGTTGTAATGACCCTACCCTCACTGTATGTACTATTGTATTACTGTATGCTGTGATGACCCTCCCCTCACTGTACTATTGTATCACTGTATGCTGTGATGACCCTCCCCTCACTGTATGTACTATTGTATTACTGTATGTTGTGATGACCCTCCCCTCACTGTATGTACTATTGTATTACTGTATGCCGTGATGACCCTCCCCTCACTGTACTATTGTATTACTGTATGCCGTGATGACCCTCCCCTCACTGTACTATTGTATTACTGTATGCCGTGATGACCCTCCCCTCACTGAACTATTGTATTACTGTATGCTGTGATGACCCTCCCCTCACTGTATGTACTATTGTATTACTGTATGCTGTGATGACCCTCCCCTCACTGTATGTACTATTGTATTACTGTATGCCGTGATGACCCTCCCCTCACTGTACTATTGTATTACTGTATGCCGTGATGACCCTCCCCTCACTGTACTATTGTATTACTGTATGCCGTGATGACCCTCCCCTCACTGTACTATTGTATTACTGTATGCCGTGATGACCCTCCCCTCACTGTACTATTGTATTACTGTATGCCGTGATGACCCTCCCCTCACTGTATGTACTATTGTATTACTGTATGCCGTGATGACCCTCCCCTCACTGTACTATTGTATTACTGTATGCCGTGATGACCCTCCCCTCACTGTATGTACTATTGTATTACTGTATGCTGTGATGACCCTCCCCTCACTGTATGTACTATTGTATTACTGTATGCTGTGATGACCCTCCCCTCACTGTACATACTATTGTATTACTGTATGTTGTGATGTAGCATGCACGTTTACTTATACACTGTAGGTGTCTGAGAAGTTACCAACTGCGCAGTTCAAGTTCGGGTGGCAACAAGGAAGGGTTGAATTTCACTGTTGCTATGGTGTATGAAGACATCAAATTTAATGTCCGCACCATCGCAGTAGTATAAATCAAGCCTGACTTCCAGTTGAACAGGGGACCATCTTCTGTGAATATCCACTTACTACTATACTAATCGTACTCCAATATTGCAGAACAGTGTATTCATTATTCTCAATCACAAAATGTGTGATTGTCGGTTACTATTAACTGATGTTGGAAAAAAAACAACAAGACAAGCATACATGTATCCCACCGCACATGCACAAATTCACTCCTATGGTTTCTCCAAATTGAGTCATTTGTGTTGATATACCACACTAAAAGTTTATAAACTCCACCTATAAGAAAGAACATAAAACTTAATGTTGAAAACAAATAATAAAATGTCTTACGAGGGTGCTAATGTGCCATCCTATTGTAAATGAAAACTTGGCACCTTGGGGAAATCCCTCTGATATAAGCAGAGGCAGAGATTTTGATTGTCATTTTTCATGAGATTTATAAATGCTCGCTGAAGGTATTTCAAACTTGGAGGTGTTTGCTCTTAGAATGTGCCACTATGACTAGAGAATTTGTCAAAGCAAAAACAGTCATGTGGCTTCTTAGTATAGTGACCATAGTAACTATTAAATAAAATGTTTTTACATTCGGTGCAGTTAAATGTGCATCTGTCTCACACAAACCAACTTAGATTGAAGCAGAAAATTATGATCTTTAGATTGGCATAGACTTAGCTCGATTACAAGCTAAATACAACATCAGGACATTGACCTGTAGAGTTGTGGCTAACCCTTTTCACAAAGGTGATCAGCAATTTTTACAATGTCCTTTCAATAAAGCTCTATCTCCTCTTAAAGGTCTAGTTACGATAATTGGTCTGAAGTACTCTATGAGTAGTGGCACTCATCAGTTGTTCTCCTATAGTAAGTCAAGTAGGATGGCTTCTGTTTACCTGTGCTGTAGGCAATTGAATATTAAATGGCTACAATACTGAAACACACAAATTTGAAATGGGGTTTCTTTCACCTAGCAAGCAAGCAACCACTCTGTCATTGCTAATAGGTAGTGCAAATGGATATCTACAATATTGTCAGGTTTGAAGGCCGCATATTTAAGCAGTGACATTTTATGGGATATTGAAAACTTTAAAAATTGGACAATCACATGAATTTAACGGGAGATCACATTAGTCTGGAAGCTCCATTTTTGGTGCAGGACTACGTCTTCTCATGTCCTACATATCCACCAAATCTGAAGCCACAGAATGGTTGAGGATTTATTGATCAAAAAAGTCGAATGTTACATAACAAGACACGCCCATATTTTGCAAAACCCTTTTAAATGTATCTGTGGGCACATGGGACACCCAATAAGCACCATTTGAAAGAATTTACATTTGCTGATCATTTATTAGAACCATAAATGCACATTTATTGTACTTTTTACGAAATGCGTTTTCTCACAAAAAAATACTGATGACCACCAAATTTGGCACACAGGTACATACCTCGGTGGCCTGTGCACTGATAAGGTATCAGTCCTTAATCAGGTTATCCCAGTGTGATATGGGTGTTTTGGTATTTTACCACAAGTCACACCCACCAAACACAATTCTTCTCCTGTGCAACAAACATGATTAGTAGATCACTTTGAGCTTAAAACACATAAAATCCTTATAATCTGGGCCGAGTTATGTTGTAAAATGTGAATTTTTAAAAACGTAAATATGTCATTGAAGAAATGCCCCCAAAATCCAAATTTTGGATTGGGAACCAGTAGGCACAGCAGCAACCCACTGAAATTAAAAAATTAGCTACCAGCTGATTTGTAGTGATTTTATGGATGAACGAGAAATTTGGATTTCACTGTAAAATGTGCACTATCTTGTTATGTCAAGAATAGTGCATAGGTACAATTTGTAGGAGGCTTTACCATGGTAGTAGCTATAGACTATTACAGAGATGTTCTAGTATGCATGCACATGCAGTATTATACGTGTGCAACATAATACCAAGAGTACATAATGTAAAGTAGTGATAGAGAGTGTCTAACTGGAACAGGTTCACCAAAATCACTTTGGGAGTATAGCAAATCAGCACCATGCACTGTCTGTTCTGCTGAGTACAAAGGCATCGCCTTATTGGACACCTATCAAACTTATTTGTCACCTATCAACAGTTCTTTACAGCCTTACAATGTGTTGAATGGGTCAAAGAGGAATTCTGATTTAATAATACCAAGAGTAAATAATAGAAGAGAGAGTATCTAACTGCCATATAGTGCATCAAAAATGAGCACTTTAAGTAGAGAAGCCATCCTGTAGTGCTATCAAAGTAAGTGTCGAATGAAGCAATAAACACTTTCTCTACTTCAGACTGGTACTTCAAACAGTCTAAGCTAGAAGTATAGGGGAGTTTGTAAAAGGCGGAATAAGGAATAACGGAATAGCGGAATAACTCGAGTCACAACGAATGGGCGTTTTATATCAATATGGCTTCTTATGCAATGTTAGGGTGATTGTACTGTTACAGCTGTGAACTCATCCATCGGATATCCTTGCAATGTTAGGGCGATTGCGTGTACTGTTACAGTTGTGAACTTCTTCGCTCATAGCCGTCCTAGCGAAGTGATTACTATACGCTCTTACTACTACTGTATGTAGCTATAAGTATCATTGCGCTAGCACAGCTAGAATATACAGTAGTTAGTTATTAGTTTTGTTTTAAGTCTTCATCCTTCCAGTGGAGGGATGAAACGAAACGGCTGTCACACCCCCTTTTGCTCGCAACATTGGTACCATACTTTACATACAGTAGTAGCTAGTAAAATCAAATGTAATTTTGCATTTCGTAAGCGGGTACTGTATGTTAAGTATGGTACCAACGTCACGAGCAAAGGGGGCGTGGCAGTCGTTTCGTTTCATCCCTCCACTGGAAGGATCATGAAGACTCGAAAACGAAACTAATAGCTAACTACTGTATATTCTAGCTCAGCTACATACAGTAGTAGTAAGAGCGTATAGTAATCATTTCGCTAGGACATCTATGAGTGACGAAGCAGTATAGTATGCAGGGGCGGATCCAGAGTTTCGAAAGAGGGGGGGCACCTTTCTGAAAAACAGTTGAAGACCAAAAAAACTTGCTGAAAACCAGTTGAAGACCAAAAAAAAAAAAGGTCACAGCAATAATAGCTAGTTATCCTTACCAACTATATCACGTCTGTTATGTAAAATAAAATCCTATTTGTAGCTTCATAGGTAAGCTACACTGCCTCATGAACATTGTGACTGCTTTATTAGAGTAATTGACTGCTCTATTAGAGTATCTCGATCTTGTATGCAATTCTTGAAGGGGGGGGGGGGGGGGGGGGGGGCATTTGCCCCAAATGCCCCATCCTGGATCCGCCACTGGTATGTTGTGACCTGTGCACTATACTCTAATAGAGGTCTGCACTGTATTACCAATAATAATAATAATAATAGTTCACAGCTGTAACAGTACACGCAATCACCCTACATTGTAAGGATATCTACGAGGGATGAGTTCACAGCTGTAACAGTACAATTGTTCTATACCATATGCGTATTTTGTACCGTACGCGTAAGGTACATACGCGTATGGTACGTACCATATGCGTATTATGCCTTTTTATTTATTTTAATACTTTTTAATGCAGTTCAGGACTGCATTAAAGGTCAGTGGGTAATAGATACCCACTGCCAAAGAAACATACATACAATACAGAGCAATAGCTAATAATTACAACTGTTAGTTACTTATAACAAGGGGGTGTCACTCAGGCTCGTGCTGTAGGTAGATCTGCGACCGCGGTCAAACTCTAAGTCAACGGTCAAGGCCACTAAATAGCTCTTACAGTGGGTCAACGGTCAAGACGATACGGAAGGTTCGAAACCCACAATGGAAAACTATACGTAGCTATTATCAAGTTTACGGGATTATACGTAACTCACAAGAAAGTAAGGATCTCTAAGAAGATGTTTTAAAGCTCCAACAGGCATTTTGCCGTAATTATAATGATTTTTTCTCCCAGCTGCTGGTAGCACGCACTAAGAAAATATTATACTAGGTTACAAGCGCAGGTGCGTATAGGAAAATAGAGAAATAAGTGTAGGTCAAAAGTTCGACAAGAAACGCTCAAGTCACAGGTCAAAGACGATAAACGCTGCAAGTCAAGGGTCAAGGTGAAATTTACCCCGGTCAAGACTTTGACCGCGGTCGCAGATCTACCTACAGCGTGAGCCGACGTGACACCCCCTTGTTATAATTACAGTAGATAGCTAGAGTTTGTTAAAATTGGTAGAAATTGGCGCTCTATAGCAGCGATGGCATGGGCACAAAAGGTGAAATGTACAAGCTCTCTCAGGGTTGAAGTTATTAGTAAAATGCGACCATAAGTAGTTAGTTAAACGATATTTAATTGTGTTGGTAGATAGTGAAAGATCAATGACTGGTAAGTAATTGTATAGTCTGGCTATCCTGTTAAAGTAAAAATGATGTTGTGTTACTGATGATGTCCTTGGATGATTCAGTTTTTGGTTAATCCCAGATCTGGTGTTGCCTCTTGCAAAAGTAATGTAGTTGTAGATGTTAAAATTATCAGTAGGTGACTTTAATGATTTTATTAGAAACAGTATATCTTGGAGTTCGTAGTGATACATGAGAGGCAGGACATGCAGTTGTTCCAGTCTGAGTTTGTATGAGGATGTATAATCGTTAAGAATATATTTAGTGGCTCTTCGTTGAATGCGTTCTAGTGCAGTAATGTCTCTTATTAGTTGAGGCCTCAATAGTTGTGAACAATATAGTAGTTGTGATCTGACTAGTGCTAGGTATAGACGTTTCTTTGCCTCAGCACTGTTAACCTGGAATGTTCTTCTGATAAGTCCTAAGGTTTGGTAAGCTTTCGTACATAGTGTGCCGGCTGACCAGCTGAAGTCAGATGTGAATGTTACTCCAAGATCTTTATGCTGTGCTAGACATTTAATAGGATTCCATTGATGGTGTATGTAGGGGGACTGTTGTAGTCGAGAAGATTGAACGTAAATGAATAAATTTGGATTCGTGGAAAGGTAAGTCAGTCAGGGTGCTCCAATTAGAAGCTCTGTTGATATCAGTTTGTAACTTTGCAGTATCTTCACGAGATCTAATTGCATATAGAAGTTTGGCGTCACCAGCGTATATAAAAGGAGTTGCAAATTGAATGAATTCGGGTAGGTTGTTAATGAAAATGACGAATAACAAAAGTCCTAAGACACTTCCTTGGGGCACCCCTGAATGTACATAACATAATTCTGACAGTGAATCTCCTATCTTGACACATTGATAGCGATTATGTAGATATGCTTCAAACCACTGTCTTGCTTTACCAGTTATTTCAAAGGTTTGTAATTTGCCAAGTAAGTGGTGGTGAGAGACAGAGTCAAAAGCTTTCTTGAAATCCATGTATACTACATCCACTTCACATTTGTTAGGTTCAAAGACTTTTTCTGCAAATACTAGTAGCTGCTGTAACGTAGATCTTCTAGGAAGGAAACCAAACTGATGTTTGGTGGATTGTTCTCTGACATGATTAATTATATTATTATACACAATTCTTTATAGAACCTTCGATAAAATACATAACAGTGAGATGGGTCTGTAGTTGCTCACAGAACTTTTGTCCCCAGATTTGTACACAGGAACCACACAATGAGTGCGCCAGTCAAGAGGAATAAAACTGCATGATATACTCGTGTGAAAAAGATGGCAAATTATATGAAGTAGTGGCCCTGCACAGTGTTTGAAGATTTTTGGGCTAAAGCTGTCAATGCCACAAGCTTTGGTTTCGTCAAGAGATATAAGTAAGTCAAGGACATCAGAATCAGAAAACAGAATATCTTGAACATGAGGAGTGACACTGCTTGATTGTAAGTCAGATACAGATGATGTTGAACCTGTAAATGTAGAAAAAACTGAGTGGAAATAATTGTTAAGTAGTTGAGCTTTTTCCAAGTCAGGGGATGCTGATTCATTTATGTGGTACATTTTAGCAGGAAAGCTTTCTCGCCCTTTGATACTTGATATATATTTAAAAATTTTGTTACTATTACTGTGAGCATAATTTAAAGCTAGATTTGTTTCATAATCATGCTTTGCTTCAGTTATCATCTGTTGTAATTCCCTTTGTAGATCCTCCACTTTAAGTCTTTTCCTTTCTGTAGGATGTCTCACAAGTTGTCTCTTAGCAGTGCGGAGGCACTTGATTTTGTGACGGATTGTTGGGTTAAACCACTTGGGATGATTTGATTCTTTAATAGAGATCTTAGGAACATATAGATTTAAAGCACTATTTATGGCAGTTTTCAGGTATAGCCAGATAAACTCGACATTTTTAGAATTCAATGCTAAGGTAAAGTCATATTCTGTAAGGAATTGGTTTATGTCCTCCCAGTTAACTTTATTGTAATCTAATCTTTGTATACGTATTTTTGTAGGTATGCTGAGGACATGGTTAATGAGAAGTTTTATCAAATAATGGTCAGATGAGAGGTTGGGTGGTAGGTTTGTGCAGGTTTCAATATATTGAAGGCCATTAATATTAGAGAAGGCTATGTCTAGGGTGTTCCCAGCGCGATGCGTGGGGCCAGTTATGCATTGAATCAAATTGAGTCCAAATATTACTTCTGCGAAATCATCAGCTGTGGGGGAACTACCACTGTAGATACTCCAGTCTATGTCAGGAAAATTTAAATCTCCCAATAATACAATGTTTTGGGTACTATCGAATGAATTGAGGTATGCCATGAGTGAGGTATTATATTGATCAGAACAGTTAGGTGGACGATATATCAGACACACGAGCAAATTTGGGTCTATCTCAGCAGAGACTATTTCTAAATCATTTGGAGAGGTCAACTGCGTTACTGTGAGGAAAGATTTGAAAGCTAATAATAAACCACCACCTCTACTATCTCGATCTTTTCTTAATACAGTGTAGCAAGAGGGAAATATTTCATTAGTAAAAATGTTAGTTGAGAGCCAAGTTTCAGTTACTCCAATTATGTCAAAAGATTGAGAGTACACATACGATTGAAAAGCATTAATTTGTTTATTTAAACTACGTGCGTTCCATAAGAGAACTTTGAGATTACTGCTGCCACTTCTAGTATCTGATTCATTGAAATTGATTGTGTGATCATGTGTGTAATTTGTAGAATCATGAGCTTGTCTGTTAGGTAGTCAGTTTGATGATGAATCCATTTGAGTGGGAGAATCATGGTCAGCAGTAACTTTGTTGTGGGTAGCATCTATTTCATCTCTATCTTGTTGAGACCGAGACGGGACAAATACTGAATCGATAACTTGACCATGTAACTTATTTCGTATGTAGATCTTGTTGTTATGCATTTTGATATGTTTGCGTTCAATTCCCTTGTCAATTTGTTGCCGTCTTACTTTAAGAAGGAGTGACTCTACAAGTCTTTCTTCCTTGGACATGTCAGGCTTAACTCTTATGTCTTTAGGCAATGCACTGGCCTTAGATAACAAAAGTGAAGAGTCAACAGCTAGATTGAATCTAACTAGTATTGGTCGAGGTTTCTTTTCTCAGTGTCTTCTAGCCTTGCCATCACCTGGCTACAATGGGCTATCTTTACAAGCATTTCTAGCTGAGTAAACTTAGAACACAACATAATAATCTGCTTAGCTGTAATTATAAAATTATTCATCAGCACACACCCATGCATGCATTTTCGGCCTTGCCATGCATGCCCATACAATTCCCACTATAGTCCTACTGATGTACCTAAATCTTATGTACATGATCTCACGTTGTGTGTAGAACTTCACATGAATGGTACTGTGTATGCTACTTTATAGCTATCAGATGGTCTTATATATATACTCAAATTATATAAGTGTGGATAACTGACAATTTAGAACATAATTGGGTAAATAAGCAAGGAGAGCAATTACAATGTCACCGTGCATGGTATAGGACCTACAGCACAAATTAATGTGGATGTTGTTAACCTTAAAGAGTATAATATACATTCAGATAAGAGTAGCTAAACACATTGTCCCATCCAGTGAGTGGCTACAACGCATTTAACAATTAAACAATGCTAGATAATATACATTCGTTACTGAAATATTCATTAGAACTCATAAACTCACCATAAAATCTCTGCCATGTTATGTTTTCCTACTTCATCTCAGTAGGCAATGTGCATGCCTCATTCAACAGCAAAGATTCAGTTTAAAAAGAATTTATTGCACTTGCAATTAATTATGCTATATAATAATAATGCTACGCTACAGCCAGATTTACATTAATTTACAAACTGGAATATTGCTTTCTCTACAGTTAAATCTCTTTGCTACCTGAAGAAGAAACAAAAATTAAAATTTACAATACGGTTTCAGTGTATGTGGTTGCTATGCAACAGCTAGATAATTAACTCGACTACTCTAAAGAACATACAGTACTGGTATACCAGCTTATGTACTTTCAAAGTAATGGCATTTCCACTGTGGAGAAAAAAGCACTCGTGCATTCAGGAGTGGAAGGGTAGAATGTGACAGTTTTATTATCAAAGTCGACCACTCATCATAGTATTATTGTAAAATATTACATCATCTGCAGTTTCACAATTGACGTAACATTCCTGGAATTTCAACAATCTACAAACAGTACACAACATGCACTATTAGTCAGTCAGCAACTTACTGCTTTCAAATCTATACTTCAACATTGTTTCAAAATGTATATAGCTAAAACCTATATCACCAAGCCTGGAATTTGATTGTGGGTTTAATTTCACTCGACTGAGGCTACCTTAAGATATATATGGGCCCCCATTGATCATCTTTTTCATCTCTCTGCTGTTGACTGGATTAATCTAATGGAAATTCTATGAGTTAATGTTAATCAAGAGTAAATTTAC
The DNA here is from genome assembly GCF_963678975.1 of Dysidea avara. Classification (NCBI taxonomy): domain Eukaryota; kingdom Metazoa; phylum Porifera; class Demospongiae; order Dictyoceratida; family Dysideidae; genus Dysidea; species Dysidea avara. The sequence goes on from NC_089276.1 coordinate 8,929,852, forward strand.
TCTTGGTTAATGCAAATTGGTTACTTTATTGATACAAACATACCAGCTTTGTTCACCGACTTGAACTGTCACTACAATAAAATGTGTTTTTGTGCATATCACACACACACACACACATCACATACTTTGGCAGAGTATATGATGTGTTACAGGTGATTGAAAATTAAGTGGTTGATAATCCCTGATATACACCATGCAGGCTTAAGTCAGTCTAACGATACAATTTTGATGTCCACAGTTTAACGTTTAGCAGAACACTTCAAAACCTGGTATGGTCCATCATATGGTGTTTGTAGTGTATGCTTCACTCCATCATGTCTGACAAAAACAAAGGAACACAGAGTTAAATCTTCACTCACATCTGTTGATCTTTGTTGTTATTGTCGAACAGGTGTTGGTCTAATGACTGTCTTTAATAAAGTAGCATATGTAGAAGTGTCCATGGAGTAGTCAGTGTTATGCTGATCATTGCTAAAAATTGTCCTGGTAAATGTAGCGTAGTGGTACAGAGATCAAAGCTGTGAATGCGCACATTGGTTTTCAGAGGTCTCTTAATAGAGCTGTTGTAGCTGACATGCTAGGTTTGTGACTAGCTTTTCCTAAGAAACATCTCATGCTAGCTTTGTCTGTGAGGAAAAATGTGTGCTCTATAGTATATCAAGACACACAATAGTGTGTTGTGCAACAAGTACAGCCAGTACATGCTGGTATGACAGACTCATTTTACAGAACCAAGAAAATGCCATTTTCAAGTGTTTATAGTTTGATAGTCTTTAAATTGTAATTAACCATTTTTGCTGTGGAAATGTCTTCAGGATAGAACACCTAGCTCCCATTCCAAATTTGAGTTGAATCTTCCCTGCCATCATTGAGGTACGTGTCTTCAAAGTTTGTTATTTTCTTTGTATTTTCTTCTTTTTTCAATCAAGTCACCATGTGGGGAGTCAATTCAGCTACACTGTAGAGTGTTCAGCCTTGTAAAAACATGCTGTAGACAGATAATTCAACTATATGTACCTAACTCCCCTGTACAGGGTCCAGTTGTGTAACAAGTCACCCTGATAGCCACAATGATGCATCATTGCAGCCATTCCCATCTTTGATTTCCTAACTTTTTCACCCTGGCCTTTTTGAAGGGCCACATCCTTTTTTCATAGCTTTGCTGCTTTGATATAGATTTAATTTATCTGTAACATAATTGCAATGTAATAAAAATAATTATTACATCTTCTACAATGTTCCCAGATGTCTGTTGTATGCTTCAAACTCTACTGTATATATATTTTTACAGTGTGTGTGGCCTAGTTATTGAAGTTTCACTATAATGCGGTTTGTGTGCATAGCATAAATGTACAATATGTTTAATAATGCATGTGGGTCTTCCTTGTAGCTGCTGGTCCTCCTGATAATATCAGAGCTACAGTGACCTCACCTCATAGTGTTGAGGTCACATGGGACCAATTACCATCAGTTAATGTTACTGGCTACCTCATCTCATACACTACTACTGCTTCATATATCAGTATTAGTAGTAGGAGTGGAAGTGTGATGGTGACTGGTCGTAGTACTACAAGTGTTATCCTCACCAATCTGGAGGAGGACACTCCCTATACCATCACTGTACAAACTGATAGTAGTGGTACACTTAGTGTTAATAGTGATGTAGTGTCAGTAACAACATGGACAGATGGTAAGTGACACATAATATGATGTGAGAGAAGCTCATGTTATAACTCCACAGTTCCTAGTTCACCACCACAGAATGTGATGGTAACAAGTGTTAACCCATCATCACTGAGGGTTTCATGGCAACCACCACCAGAAATTGACCATAATGGAGTAATAATTGGTTATGCAATAAATTATACCAGGGTTGGATCACGTGATATGGTGAGTGACACTCTTCTCTTTGGAACTACAATCGCAACATCAGGACTAGTTCCTTTTGTTGACTACTCAATAACAGTTGCTGCTATGACTGTTGATGGAACTGGACCATTGAATGATCCTCCAGTAGTACAAACTTCAGGACAAGATAGTAAGTTACCTTATTATCTATACTAAATGTGACTAGATTTTACAAAACCGATCCAAATCGCATATCAGGCAAAATCAAACTAACACCACCAGTGGATAGCTAGACTATCGTACTACTAGTTTTGACCCTCAGTACTACTCAAACTACTCAAGGCTGGTTTTAACAGAAATCTTTTCTGGGTGGTGTGGAGTGCTCAAATGGTGGTTTCAGGCCTTGTGAAGGACCTGGCTTGGCAAGAATCAGTGGTTTACTGGTGGACAGCCTTATAATGTTGGCCAGACGTTTTCTCTGTTGATTTTGCTACATATCAGCCACTAAGGAACCAGCACAGCCCTGTAATCTCATGTCTGGACTCCAATCATGGTCTGCCTCCATTTTGAGGTCTATCTCTTGCCCTCCCTGCCACCCCCCATCCTCCACCCCTTTGTGAACACCCGTGATACTACTTCGCTTGTCCAACTGCTTAGATTTTCTATCTTATAAGGTGGGAAACTCTACAAGCAGCTACAAGTACTGGACGTGGCCTGAAAGGTAACAGATTGATGCATCTTTTGTGTAAATTTCATACGCGTACTTGCTATCCTTGGAGAGTTATGCTTGCTTCAATTCTTTAAATCCGTTTATCTTGAAATTTCTAATGTGCGATTTGGATTGTTTTTCCAAAATCCAGTCACAAATATTTTTGATGTGGCTAGCTTATTGTTGACATTTAAAACTACTTTGCATCCATGATTGCATTTACTGAATGTTCTATTAGCGTGACTGCAGTATTAGAGTATTTCAATTGTTTATTTTGAGACAAGTTTAGATGTTTGTGTTGAAACTCAATGGCTTTGAATGCATTTCTTTTAAAGCACTGAATCAAAAGACTCTTATATGATAATTAATCTATCTATACAACAATTAGCTTATTGCTAATATCGTGAGTTACTGGTTGGTGTAACAACATACAATTTTTATTCTCAAAACTTGGTACATGTGTCTGGTTTTTGCATCGTTCAGTTATTTGCACATGCAATTGAACACGTTCAGTAGCTTAATGGAACACTTACATACTATCCTTTGTTGAGGTTAAAGTTACTTGCTGCTGTTTTTGTGCTAGAACATTTGCAAGCAGATTGAATGTAAAATAGTCAGTGTTGAATGCATGTGAAATCAACTGTAAATCCATCACAATTATTCTGATTTCTTTGGAACCACTTATTCAATGATCATGTGCAGGCCAATTTTCAATTTGTGACTAGATTTTGGAAAAATGATCCAAATTGCTATTAGAAGTTTAGGCAGTTTTAAAGATTTCAAGTCAGCATAACTTGCCAAGGATAGCAAGCACACATGAAGTTTACACAAACGATGCAACACTCTATTACCTTTCAGACCACGTCCAGTATTTGTAGCTGTTTGTAAAGTTTCCTGCTAAATAATTGTGATAGAAAATCTGATCATTTGGACAAGGGAAGTAGTATCACGAGTGCTCACAAAGTGGTGGAGGGTGGTGGGTTGGGCAAGAGTAGACTTCAAAATGGAGGCAGAGTATGATTGGAGTCCAGACATGAGATTACAGGGCTGTGCTGGCTTCTTAGTGGCTGATATGTAACAAAATCAACAGAAAAAATGTCAGGCCAACATTATCAGGCCACCCGCCAATAAACCACTGATTCCAGGTCCTTCACAAGGCCTGAAGCTGCCATTCGAGCTCTCTACACCACCCAGAAAAGACATCTGTTAAAACCAGCCTCAAGTAGTACTGAGAGTCAAAACTAGTTGTACGATAGTGTAGTTATCCACTGGTGGCGGTTAGTTTGGTTTTGCCCGATGTGTGATTTGGATTGGTTTAGTTAATCTGTTCACATTTATTCTTTTATGCAGTAGTACACCTACATGACCAAATATTCACGTTTTTTTTTTTAAATGTGTGATTAGTAGCCAGTTTGCAAGTGCTTAGTATTGACCTTGTCTTTAAATTTGGATTGCCTATCTTCACGTACATGAATTTCAACACAATTGGATAATGTACTGGGGTTTTATTATGGTTTATGTAAAACAAGATTCAAGTGAAGATGAAAGTTGAACTTTGATTCAGCAATCTTGGGGGTGATTTGCTGAAATTTGGTTTGTGTTTTGCATGCTTACTTGGTGGGCAACTTGGCTGTAAACATTAACTGTTACCTTGTGGTAAGACTACTTACACATGAAAAGCACATCATTGCATTTCTTATTAATAATTATCACACTGGTGCAGTGCATCAGTTTCTTTTACTATGGCTTTATAGAGTTTAATTAATTAATTATAGTAGGGAAAGTGTCTGCTGCATAGGCCAGTATAAATAAGACAAAGGGCTCCTATTACCATAACTGGTAACTACCCACATGTTAACTAAATTCATTGCTCAGCACCTTTCAGTTAAAGCCTTTGCCACTGAAGACTGTTTGATAGTATTCATATTGAAAAGCCATTATGAAGCCCTTGAACAGTACAGATTCATTTTGTCCAGACCAACATAGTGTTGACACATTCTCTGCCATATGCGTAATTATTAACTCTTTTTAATTTAATATATTTTTCAGGGCCCACTTTACCAAGATCACTGATGGTGGATAGTGTTACTAATGCTACATTGACTCTGTCATGGATGACACCTGATCCACCTAATGGGATAATTACTCAATATGAATTACGATATAGAAGATGTGCTGGTGGAAGTTATACTACACTGCAACCATTGAACAATGAAGTTACACATACAGTAACTGGACTAGCTGTTAACACTGAGTACTGCTTTAGAGTGAGAGCATATACTGTTATATCATTAGGACCTGGTCCATGGACTAATGAAGTTAGGGGCAGGACTTGTAAGTCACATATGATACAAGTTATCATTATCATGAGACAGTGTCCTATAGATGGTCCTCCTACTAATGTTAATGCTGTCACATTGTCACCTCGTAGTATTGAGGTCACATGGGATCCACCAGTAGCGAATGTTGATGATGTCATTGGCTACATCATATCATATGATGGTGTGGAGGATTTTGCTGATGATGCCAGTGAAACAGTTAGTAGATCACCAACTAGGGCTACTATTGATGAATTAGAAGAGTTTGTCAGTTATGATATCACAGTACAAGCAATATACAATACAGCTAATGTTCATACTACCAGTGCAGTGAGGGTGATGACTTTGCCAGATGGTAAGTAAAGTATTACAAGTAGTCATGGATATACTACCAGAATATTATAATAAGTGCAAAAACATTTGAGTCTGACTTCAGTGTATCATAGTATGATAGTACTGTATATTAGGGATCACGAAGGTCTCAAAAAATTATTGAACAGAAACCAGCCTACCAATACCTTCATAACTTGAACTGACTTGACTTGAACTAATTATAAATGAATTCTACAATTAAAACTTTCTTTGGTAGTTGTATTTTAAAAAGAAATTTTAAACTTTCATAAAGACAAACAAGCAAGTGCAATTGCAATGCTGTTAACAAGTCACATGTGTTTCCTAAATAAGCCATAATAATGAAGAGAGGATGATTAGGGATTCACCCCATGGAAGCTTCAGAAAATTAGAACACCCTGCCAGGGTGTCACATCAACATTTATTTTGTAGGTGTTACTATGACACAGTGTCATAAAGGTATAAAGGTTGACACTCTTGGTGGTGTCGCTTGTGTACACCATTTTTGCTTGTAGAAATGACTAAATTACAATCAACTAAATGGAGTCTCCACCATACCCTACACAATACTGTGAATTCTCACTAATCCGAACAGCTCTGTTCTCAAAGTCTGTTCAAATTAGTGAATTTGTTTGGATTAGTGAACCCATTGATTATATATTATACAGAACATAGTTCAATTACTCTAATAGAACATATGCTTGTATGCAAAATACTCTAATAGAACAGTCATTTGTACTGTTCGGATTAGTGAGTGTTTGGATTAGTGAGGATCCACTGTATCCAAATTTTAGGATTCAAATTGTGATATCATTCTATTTTAATTTTAGTTCCAGATGGTCCACCACGTGATGTCACATTAATGGATACTGATCCAGCAATGTTGTCAGTAACATATATGCCACCAGAAGAAAGGTTACATAATGGTGATGTGACTAGATATGTGATTAAATTTGCCAGAGTGGGTAGTAATGTATCACAAATGGTAACTGTTGATAGTGACTATAGCGATGTATCACCTGTTGGTAGTGGTGGTAGTGGTGTAGGTAGTGGTGCATCACCATTGATAACTGTTAGTGCTGGTAGTAGTACAGGACTCCATGTAGAAAACATACCAGGATTAGTGGCTTTTACCAACTATTCAGTAGAAGTGGCTGCTGTCAACGTCAATGGAACTGGACCATTCAGTGATGTTGTGTATGGATTATCTGGACAAGATAGTGAGTGAATTATATAAGAGCTTTTTACAAGTTAGTTATCTTTAATTTTTCAGCACCCAGTACTGCTCCACGTTTGCTAACCACAGCTGTTATCTTGCCAAGACTTTTGACATTGTCATGGATGCCACCTGATACTCCTAATGGGATAATCATACAATATGAAGCACAGTATAGTGTTAACAGTACAACATCACTTGAACAATTCACTGATACACTGATGGGTACTGTTGAAGGATTATTACCTGTTACAATATATACTATACAAATAAGAGCATATACTAGAGTGGGAGCAGGACCATTTAGTGACAGTATAACTGTAATGACTTTACCAGGACGTACGTTGTAATACATATATGTATTCTATACACTAATCATTCTTCTCTAGCTCCTGCTTCTGTTGCTGGCATTACTATACCTGCACAATCCATATCATCCTCTATGTTAACAATAAGCTGGATGGAGCCTGATGCACCAAATGGTGTTATTACTCACTACATGGTGTTCTACCTGCCAGTGAGTGGTCCCTATGGTCCTATTATGACTAGTAATAGGAGGAAGAGACAACTAGCACAAGATGGAGAGTTTGCTATGGGCTTTACTGGAACTTCTGGTACACTAACTAATCTTAATGGGTCAGTGACATACAGGATTCAAGTGTCAGCTGTTGCACTGTACAATGGAAATGAGCTATTGGGAAGTCGATCAATCCCTGAAATGATTACTACATCTGAAGGAAGTGAGTTATTTAAATATCAGTTTGTATTTATAATAATTTCTTGTTATTGTTGTATAGCTCCCACTGAGCCTCGTGATATTGTTGCTACTAATGTAACACAATCAAGTATATCCCTCACATGGCAGAGACCTGATCCTCCTAATGGACTGATCACCAACTTCACAGTTAGTGGTTGTTTAGTAAAATACTTATAACCCAGAATTTTGCTTTTAGCTCACCATTTGCATGTAATTGATACTATATAAATACACTGTAATATGAAAGAAGCTCACCTGGAACCTGTCTGTGTATTTTAGACTTCAGTGTTCACCCTCCAGTTTCTAACTGGTAAAGTCCCTTACTTAGCTGGCCTCCCTGGTTTGACCACCAAGTGTGGTGCTTGCGAGGTGGACTGTAGATTGGGGTTGGATTTTTAAAACCCTTCTAAGCTTTTGTCCCGTTTCACTTTAGTTAAAGGTTTTTGCTTAGGTTCCTTGGCTCATGGTGAACACCTCATACAGGCTCTGCCTCCAGTGTTCGCCCTCCATTACCTAACTAGTAAAGCAGATAAGGCAAAAACAAGATGTGGTACAAAGTTATGGATAATTGCCTTTTATTGTGACAAAAGCATTGATGTGCTATCATACGACTTGAGACCTTTTTCAGCAGGCAAAAAGAAAAAGGAGAACAAAGGTAAGTCATTGTTGAGTATGTCCATAGCACTGTAGCTTCTGCTATTGGCAAAAAGCATGCGTGATTGGCAAAGAGGCATTGTGGGCTAAAGCCATATTGAAGTACATAGTGTTGTTTGTCAATGAAGTGTGAGAATTAATCAGTGAGTGAGTGATACAATTCTTGGGATGCATATTTATCTCTGTGAAAATATATCTCCATCTACTTTAACCATTGAGTTGTGCTTGTCTGTATAGGCATCAATAAGCTACAGTGTATAGTATATAATTAAGCCAGCCAGTAGAAATTTCAATTCAAAAACTGCATAGAAACTTTTTTGAATTGTTCTGATGGTTGATTACATTTCACCAATACTGCCAACGTGTCATGAAGGATAGGAAAAGCTAGTTTTTTTGCTAATAATATATTTTTGTTAGGAATTGAAATCTTTCTTATACTACAAGTACAAAAATTGGAATTTTCAACTAGAGTAGGGACCATAGCACATCAATAAAAAGTACTGAAGCAAGTTGGAATAGTGCTTGATATTAAATCACAGTAAAACAATAAGAAGTGTTATATCCGTACTGTGCTCCAAAATACCATAACGGAAATTCACGGTAGGGATATAACACTTCTTATTGTTTTACTGTGATTTAATATCGTGCACTACTCCAGCTTGCTTCAGTACTTTTTATCAATGTGTTATGGTCCCCACTCTAATTGAAAATTCCAATTATTTTTTGTGTACTTGCTTGTTAACTTTTTTTTGTAAATAATTATTATGACTAGTGAACCCACACATACCGCATCTGAAATGGCGCCGTGCACCCTAGGTATATAAATTATCATCTGAAATGTGAAGTATCCGTTGTCAGCTATGTTCAACCCGTTACACAGCATTTCGAATCAAGAACTGTTCGAAAAGCACCTCTGCAATCCACGCATACCAAAAGAAAGAAAGAAATGGTGCCCAGTTATATCAATTATCGTCTGAAAAGTGAAGTATTCATTATGCCTTGTAGTCGGCTATGTTCAACCCGTTACACAGCAGTATGAATCAAGAACTGTTCAAAAAACACCTCTGCAATCAAAGTGGTCACTATGAAAAATATGGATGATTTCTGTTACGAAGGGAAGCTGTCATGTGCTGCTGCCAAATTGACACTTTTTGCTGTCAGCAAAGATGAAAGGGACACACTGGCAAGTCCATGAAGAATGCATTGTATGTATTGTGGTATGCCAAAAGGCACCTCTCAGGCTGAAGCAACATTGAACAGCAAAAAAATCAAGCCCGTAGCCTTAGCTGTTATTGAGTTATGCTTGTCTGAAGGCATCACTCAGTTACTAAGTCATTAGAAAATTCTGTTAAATGATTAAAAAAAACTTTTATAGTAACTGTTTACAGCATTTCAGGTCGATCTGGACTGCTTGTTGGGCTTAGTTTTTCCTAACCAATACTGCCTCATTGTCGTCAGGGAAAATTGAGGCTGGTTTTTGGGTGATGTTATTTTGTGGGCCACGCCTACTCTTTTGTGGTCCCTACTGTACAGTATGCTGTCGTACTATATGATGATTACTGTACTGAATGAAACTATATGTAAATTATTCAGCTAAGTTTATAAACAAAAATTGATCAACACTAAATAATAGTTAGACTTTGAAACACAGGGCCTGAGGGTTACTAAATTTTGTAGAACCCTGTGTTTCAAAGTCTAACCAATCCAGACTTCAACTCATTGGAAGCTGCTTGTAAATAAGAAATGTGGCAACAATTAGTGGAAACAAGCACATTACACCTCCCTCCAATTCAGCACAGCTGTTTTTATCCATTTAACTGCTGACAAAGTTACAAGCACGTAATTGCTGCGTTCTCAGAGTGTGGTCTCTATAGGACATGAGCATGGCACTAGGGGATTATAGCCCACTTTTTCATTCAATCAAATCTCAGTATTAAACTAATTGAAGTCTAAATCACAGTATAATAATATGACTATATCATGTTTTGTATTAGTGGTTCATATTTCTTGTAGGTGTCATATAATGCTATGGAAACACACTTCAACCAAGATACTGGTCAAATGGATACATTTACTGTCAATAATTTTACTAGTGTTGAGCTCAGCGATGATAACATATCGGCCTCATTAAATCTAGCTAGTCTGAGACCTGGTACAAAGTACCAGTTCTCCATTGTGGCTTATACCAATGTGGGACCAGGACCTGAAGCAATGATCTCAGTGTCTACACTACCTGATGGTAAACACAAATATTTAAATATATATTTGATAATTACGTGTAAGATGTATTAATTACTGTCAAAATATTATTTTCACAGTAAATATTTTCACAGTAAGATACCAATTCCCCAAAGCTGACTGCACATTGGTTTTGAAGCTTATATATATATTTTTACTTTGTTGCAGAACCAGGCAACCTCATACATATTATTTCATTATGTATTTGTACACTTCATAAAATGTTGCAATATAAGATTACTATGAAAATGTGAAGAAATAACCAGAGAAGGTTTTTAAGGTGCGTATTTCAGTGATGGCTATATTGATCCAGTTCAAGTTTGAAATACAGTAGGTCACCCTGAGGAGGCACCACAGCAAAATGTTGGTACTGACTGTACTGCTGAGTTATGAATGCATGAAAAAAAAAATTCAGTTTCTGAATTATTGCACACCTGTCCCTGCACTGGCTTTTCTTGGCTGCACAACATGCTTTTGTATGTTTTGATTATTTGTAAGAGCTAACTCTTCCATGCACTTACTGCTGGAATCATTTCAGCTCCTCCTACACCAAAAACTCCACAACTGTTAAGATGCGCTGGTCCTTCTAATATTGAAATAGAAATACAGCAATCATCTGATGTTAATGGCCCTATCATGTAAGTGACTTACATTTATTTTATTTCATTGTGTTGTAGATACATTAGTGCAGTATTGTATTACAATTTTGCAATGGTTAAGGCTATATGCAAACAAATTCATACCAAGTATCACCTACATATATAATTAGCTATCACTGTATACATGTATGTATAAAGTTTTGATGCCAAAACTTGTCCTACTTTTTGTGTGGGTATATATAGTAATATTCCACAAAATAGTCATAGGGGTGATAGGTGGACAACTTATAGGATTAAAACTTCTGTAAGAAGACAACTGAAGGCCAGAGACCAACTCTGGATTCCCTACAGACTAACTTTGTCCAAACCTCCCAACCAAAAAGAGAGAGTAAAGATAGAGACTAGCTGGCTCAACAGGGCTTTACAAGATGTAACATTCCAACAGTACCATAACCATTGAACAATGCCATACCTCCACTGATGGTCTTCACATGGTCTTAGCAGAAACCAGATCCACTGGTTCTAAAGAAAGGATAGGGTAAATATATTTGTTAGTCTATTAGTGCAGCAGCCCAGTTGTGATAAAAACATGAGTTTGAGAGTGTTTGTGTGTGTGTGTTTGTGTGTGTGTGTGTGCGTGTGCGTGCGTGCGTGCATGCATGCGTGCGTGTGTGTGTGTGAGTTGGGTTGGGTGGGGTTGGGTTATCTCAGATCTGGTCACAAATAGTAGCAAAGGATTCTGTAAAACTAATCATTGTACCCATTTTGTCCTATGTAGATATTATTCTGTTATTGTGGTGACTGGTGGAGATGAAACCAGTAGTACAAATGTGGAGGATATTGGTCCTTTTAATAAGGAGCAAGCTAATGCAGCTAACAGTAATGGTCAACCTTACACCTATATTACTGGCACAGTAGACACTAGTGATATCAGTGACTATCCTTATCCTTACATGGTGGGGGATGGGAGTAGGTCAAATATTAGCGAAGTATATTATGAGAATGTTCGATTGCGGTCTAACACAATGTATGCTCTACTGGTCAGAGCACATACTACTGATGACCTGGTAAGTGAAATAGATTGTAAATGTGATTTTGTGCAGCAAATTGATAGTGTTATTTGTTTCTTCTAGCTCTATTGCTTGTTGTAAACTTTTAGCTTATTAACTCATATTGTGCGATACTGGATAGTATCACAAAGGTCTCTCTCATCTCTCCTTTACGACAGTATTGGTCAGGTATAATCTAGTCCAAATGTGTATTCAGATTGACCTGAAATAATTTTGATGTGTCTCTACTACAAAATTATAGAAATTTTCATTTGTTACTAACCTGACTGCATGACTAACTAACTGACAAAATAATATCAAGAGGAGGCATACAACTAGTCATCTACTTTGTTTGATACAGGTTGAAGGAGTTTCAATAGAATGCACTCATCATGAGTAGCATGCTCTAGCTAGAAGGGTCTGGGTGGTCCTGGAACGAATTTTAATGGAAAATTGTAGATAATTTGCTGACGGAAAATTGTAGATAATTTGCTGTAGGATTTGAGGGAAGTTTAATAAAATAGTGGTGACAAATTTCAAAACAACTATCACGAGATTGGATCAGTAAGCAGTTTTCTATTTTCAGCTGTTGAAGAGAAAAGTTTTGAAAGGGAGCTATCATGGGTTTGGACTTTAATAGTGAAATGCACTGAATTAAAAAATACATATATTACAGGGTTGAATTTGGTAGCAATTTTAGCCAACTTAAAAACTAATCAGCACAAGATTAGGTATATTTAATCAATAGCTGACTGTAAAATGAGAAAATTGTAAAAGTAAAAACCCTTAAATTTTAAGAGGAGGACAAAAAGTTGTCAAGGAGGAGGGGATAACGGACAAATGTCCACCCCACTCCACTAAATTAAACCCTTGTTTCTTCACAAACTTGTTTCTTTTGCCTGCAAACTGCAAACTTGTTTCAGGACATCTCTGAGTTTCGTGGTTCCCTCTTCACTCATTTATTTCAAGAATCTGTTACTTGATTTGATTAAATTTCTGCAGTTGTTATTAGTGTTTTGTGTTGTTAGGTTACTTGTTCCTTTGTAAGGTTGTGCTGTTTATTTTTGTGTATGTTGGTATATTGGTCAATTGGCACAAAATTCACCTGAATTGTCGTTATTAAAATTTTTACCATTAACCTACCATCACAGCCATTTCTTGGCCGCCACCTTGGATTTCACATCTTTTTTCACCATAGCCTTTTTGAGGGCCACACTCTTTTTTTTACAGCTTGGCTGTTTTGGATTAGATTCCACTTCTTTTTGTATTTGTATACCCCCAAAGCCGGTCTACGGCCAGCTTTGGGACTTTTTTAACATATCTTTTTTTCTTTACCACAGGAAGAAGAAAAGATGAAGCAGATTTACTTTAAATATTTCTGATTTTATCAGTAAATGTACAAATTATATATATATATATATAATAGATATATTTATTACAGAATTCTCCATGGAGGTTTCTTTGTAACTGAACACTCTACAAGGTGACTTCTTCTAGCTTCTCTCTCTACAGGGTGAATTGTTTGTAGCTGAACGATCTACAAGGTAACTTCTTCTAGCTGATCTCTCTACAGGGTAATTTGTTTGTAGCTGAACTATCTACAAGGTAACTTCTTCTAGCTGATCTCTCTACAGGGTAATTTGTTTGTAGCTGAATTCTGTACAGGTGATTTGTTTGCAGCTGAGCTCTTTACAGAATGGTTTCATTGTTCCTGAACTATATACAAGGTAACTTCTTCTAACTGATCTTTCTACAGGGCAATTTGTTTGTGGCTGAATCTCTCTACAGGGTGATTTGTTTGTAGCTAAATTCTGTATATTGGTGATTTGTTTGCAGCTGAGCTCTTTACAGAATGGTTTCTTTGTAGCTGAACTCTCTACAAGGTAACTTCTTCAAGCTACAGGGTCACTAGTTTGTAGCTGAATTCTCTACATGGTGGTTTCTTTGTAACTGAACTCTCTACAAGGTAACTCCTTCTAGCTGATCTTTCTACAGGGTGATTTGTTTGTAGCTGAATTCTGTACAGGTGATTTGTTTGCAGCTGAGCTTTTTACAGAATGGTTTCTTTGTAGCTGAACTCTCTACAAGGTAACTTCTTCTAGCTGATGTCTCTACAAGGTGACTAGTTTGTAGCTGAACTCTCTACATGGTGGTTTCTTTGTAACTGAACTCTCTACAAGGTGACTTCTTCTAGCTGATCTTTCTACACGGTGATTTGTTTATAGCTGAACTCTCTATGAGGATACTGCTTCTAGCTGATCTCTCTACAGGGAGATTTGTTTGTAGCTGAACTCTCTACATGTGGTTTGTTTGCAGCTGAACTCTCTACATGATGGTTTCTTTGTAGCTGAACTCTCTACAAGGTGACTTCTTCTAGCTGATCTCTCTACAGGGCGATTTGTTTGTAGTTGAACTCTCTACATGATGGTTTCTTTGTAGCTGAACTCTCTGCAAGGTAACTTCTTCTAGCTGATCTCTCTACAGGGTGATTTGTTTGTAGCTGAACTCTCTACATGGTGGTTTCTTTGTAGCTGATCTCTATACAGGTTACTTGTTTCTAGCTGATCTCTTGAATTCTCTTCAGGGTGACTGCTCTATTAGGATGACTGCTCTATTAGAGTATCTCGATCTCGCACTTGCTACACCAAGTTGGATTTCGTGTTATAACTCCGTGGCTTTATGTCTGATTCTTCTACACCATTGAAGAGCCTTTCTAAGATGATTACTCCATCTATACAGCAATTTTCAAAGCATTACCCCAAGCGGTTTATCTGGTAGGCGTGGCAAGCAGTCTTTTTTTATTAGCTAATCTCGATTGCATAATTGTTACACACTGTTGGTTTTTTCGTTGTATCTTCCTGGTTTTTAGCTCGATTTCTTTCAACCACAAAAGTTTGAGGTTCAATAGTTATCCTATTCACCCACCGATTTTCAGCTTCTTCCCATACGCGGTTTACCCTGTAGGCGTGACAATATATCGGTGTTATTTTTCGTGAATAATCGCTCATAACTCTTTGCCTGTTTATTGTATTGCTTCCAACGTTGGTACAGAGATGCGCCTTTATACCCCCCTTCTGTGTGCCACATTTCAAGGCAATCGGATATGGCGTTCTCGTTTTATAGCAGTTTTTGTAAGTGTGCGAAAAGAGGAAGAAAAATAAGAAAAACAACAAAGAAACTAAGCCAATTTTTGAAGTCGCATATCTCGGGAACGCTTGAAGCGATTTCGCTCAAATTTGGAATGTGGAGTGCTGAAGTTAGAGGGGGTGTCCACAACAAAAATCGTCTTGTTTCATCAAGGCAGCACAGAACTACGGAGGTGCGAAAATTGCGTTTTCTTTCTTCCTGTCAATATACTCACGGGTGTTGCGCACTGGCTTCTTGGGCTGCACAACACACTACCGTGTGTCTTGATTTTGCAAACAATGTTATTTCAAATGCACATTTCAATTGTGAACACTGTATCCCTCTACTGTGCATGTACAAATCAGCGTTGAAACCGGGTCGGGTCATCCGGGTCACATTTTCTCCGGGTCATCCGGGTCTGACCCGGATTGGATCACGTGAGAAACGAAATTGATCGTTTAACGACGTGGAACCTATAAACGCTAGTCGCGTAGCTCTTTCCTGAGCCACGCCCACTTATCGCGTTACAAACACACGCTCAGCCACGCCCATTTATTAGTAAGTGCAGTCTGTTGCATGAAACTGTCTGTTTCTGTCTGCAAGCTTACGTGGAGCCACGCCCACTAATCGATCAATGTATGAGTTGTATATAGTCTAGGTCTAGTCTTGCAGCAGGATAAGCGCTTTTGTGAGCCACACCCATTTTAATATATTGGGAAATTGCAATACTAAGTATGTATTAAGCCACACCCAATTGCTGTCTGTAAACTCACAGTAGCTACGTGGAACCAAACCCACTGACTGATTTTAAATTATAAACTTACCGGCTTAGTTATCACATAACTACTCGTTTACTCAACACGAATCGAACGCTCAAAACGTAGTCTCGCTCGCTCGAGAATACCCGAAACATAGCTCTTATCGCGCGCCTCAGCTTAATTTAATCCGGGTCACATCCGGGTCAAATCCGGGTCAGTGGGTCATCCGGGTCAGCAGTAGTGACCCGGTTTCAACGCTGGTACAAATGTTATTTTGTTTTGTTCATTTCTTTGCAGTACTCTACAAGTTCAGCTATGATTGCTAATACTGCTACAGGTAAGAGATACAGTATTAATGTTCAGTTGTATGCTGCAGTTCACCAGTGCATTACTTCCACTATACAAGTAATCATCAGCTTAAGTTTCCACCTTTTAAAATGGTTTCTTTTCAAGGTTGACTGTATTAGGTTAGGGGTGGTGGGGGAGGGCAAAAGATTGTTTTCAAATGAAAGGGAATGTGTGGAGATGATCAGGCCAAGTTATGGGCTATTCAGGACTAAAGCTGGCTAAAAGTAGGAAACTTAGGGCAAAGTACTTTATACAACACCACAGTGCTGTACTGCTACATATATCCATCCTCAGAGTGTCTCTCCATCAATGCCCCAGGCCACCCTTATGGGGTTTGGAAAAAGCAGCCAACAAATTAAAGTGGGCCATTTATAACATGAACAATAAGACCTGATTTCCCAAACCAATCACATTATAGCTATGTAATTCAACCACCAACTACAAGGAATATTATTGTACATACATATATTCGTTAACCACTGTCACTGTTACTGCTATGTAAATTGTAAAGTTTCCACAGATAAGGCTATATCATTTACATGTTCCTTTCCATTTTAAAGCAGACTCCTGTAAGCATTTGAGCATTAAATCGGATGGTTGCAGATTCAAGGCTGCCCAGGTCCAGTTATGGACATTTTCTCCTTTCTCCACCTCACTTTTCAAACATACTTTCTGTAACAACTTTAAACAGGCTGTAGGACCAGGTGTCCTACAGACCTTCAGCACTTGTGCTGTAAAGCCTTAATAAATAAAATTTAAAAATTTTTTTGTTTAATCCTAAGACAGTCATTGAAGGACTTTGATGCCACCTTTTCCCGCTATGTTGTACTTTCTGTGAATAATTGTATATATGAATGTGGTCTCCAAATGGTGTAGATGGCAGTAACTTTAACTTGTCTCCTACTTTCATATGTAGTGATGTCAGAATCATCAGACGGTGACAGCAGCATCCTTATTGTTTTCATTGTGTTGTTTGTGGTTGCACTTGTGGTAAACATTCTGCTGATTGTTGTGATCATCTATATGTGCTTTGTGATAAGACATAAGAAAACATACAATTTTACACCAAACATGTAAGCCATCAATACTCAGTTAGAATAGTCATTGTAATGTTTTATGAGATGTAGGACTCGCCATGAATATGATAATGTAGAGTTGCAGTCAAGGTATGATAAAAAGCCATTTTCTTCTCCTGAAGATGAATATGAGATACCATCTTTGGACACAAATCCAATGGCAGGCAAAGCTGATTTTGTGAAACTTCAAGAAAACTCTGTCTATGAAGTTATAAATGACAACAGACCATAAACTATTCAGAGAGTTGCAATAGTATTTCTCTGTGTGCTGTTGTTTTGATTAAATGTAGATTACTAGAGACTAAATCTTTAAGTATGTAGTTATTCAATCATGTACTGTGTGATGGTACGTAGGTCTAGGCCATCTAGCCTTAAATGTTTTCCTCAGTTATATGTAGCTACAAATTGCTCTAGTTCTAGCTAACATACTGCACACAGCATGTACAGGGAGCTGTAAACGACGAAAGCTTAGCGAGACTTGAGTTTGGCGAAATGTGAAGCAGGTTGGCAGACAAAAGTTTGGTGAATTTACCATGCAGCTAATACTGGTATGGAACTATATACTGAATAGCTGATTCAGTGATGACTATAAAGTTTGGTGAATTGCCAAATTTGCCAAACTTGTAGTCACTCCAAACTTTCATCGTTTATGGTGTAACCCAATATAATATGAATACATTATACATGGCCCACAATCATCCAGCCATTGTGTATACCTACGTAGCATCAACTACGCCTTCATGTACGCTGGCTGTTAAATGCAATGCAGTTGTCTTCTGACATTAACTTCGTTTAACAAGTTAAACTCCATAATGGTACATTTCATTTTGTGCTCCTTTTGATGAATTGAATGTACATGGCTTGTTAGTGTGAACAACTAAACTTGACTGCTTCTGTTAGAGTTTAGGAAAATTCAAAAAGCTGACTTTTTGTATACCGTTCCAGACTATCCCTATAGTATCAATAGTTATATGAAATACCATGCAGTAGATGCTTATAGTCATATTAGTGCTAAGTTTCAAGCTATAATTCTGCATGTATATGGTGTTAATACATTTGAACATGTTCTGTATCTCATAGAATGTATTGAACTAGACATGAGTCACACGATGCTATGAATACTAGAGTAACCTGTTTTTGACACTTTGTATAATACTGTAATATGTCTTGTAGTGATAATGTACACTTGGCCTATAAGTTACATACTGTAGCTCCAAAAACTTCTGCAGTTACACTAAGTGCAAAATATATTTGGTACTGTGAAACTTCTAATGGTAGGAGAATATGTTGAGATTTTAGTATACTTAATGGGTACACTGTAAATACAGTAGTGGTCACAACACACTAACACAGGTGTGATATTGTTGTCCAAACTGGCACATCCTTACAAGAGTAGTATGCACACCATATTAGTCACACTAATAACAGTGTGACCATACATGTACAGCTGAAAAAAAGCACTTCTGCATTCAGGAGTGGAAGGGTAGAATGTGACGGCTTTATTATCAAAGTCAACCACTCATAGTATTAGTGTGAAATACTACATCATCTGCAGTTTCACAATTGGTGTAACATTCCTGGAATGTCAACAATCTACAAACAGTACACAACACTATTATTAGTCAGTCAGCAACTTACTGCTTTCAAATCTCTATACTTAAACATTGTTTCAAAATGTATATAAAAACCTATATCACCAAGCCTGGAGTTTGATTGTGGGTTTAATTTCACTCAACTGAGGCTACCTTAAGATATGTACGGGCCCCCACTTATCATCAGTATACAAATTTTTCATCTCTACTGTTGACTGGATTAATCTAATGGAAATTCTATGAGTTAATGTTAATCAAGAGTAAATTTACTCTTGGTTAATGCAAATTGGTTACTTTATTGATACAAACATATCAGCTTTGTTCACCGACTTGAACTGTCACTACAATAAAATGTGTATTTGTGCATATCACACACACATACTTCGGTGGAGTATGTGATGTGTAGGAGATGATGGTTCACAATTGCTAACTAATGGACAAATGGGTTCACATTTCAGTGCTAACTAATGGACAAATGTGAACAGTGTGTCTGTGTAATGGCTTAGCACAAAATGAGTTTATTTATAGCACATAAATTCAATAAAATTGATGCTTTTCTATACATCCTACTACCTCTAAATGATAAAGGATGCCAAAGAACACCCGATTTTGAACACTATAATAGCAGAAAATAGTTTTTCATTTACAAATCTTAGTGTTATGTACACCAATATACGGTCACACTGCTTGTCTTGTGTGCTTCACACACTATATCCTGAAAGTGTGCCTGCACCCCAAGGGTGTGCTGCTGGTTTTGTGTGCTATATATGATCACCTCAGTTTTAACAGTGTATACTGTACAGCAATGATGGTAATTTGGTGAGAGTTCTTTGCAGCATGTGTCCAGCTAAATTTAGCCAGCTTATAGCAACACAGCACTGCACATTGTAATATGCAAACTTTTTAAAAAGTAACTAGGTACAGCATGCGCACATAAATATTATGCTAGCGTTATAACTATATAGGTGACTATGCTTTAGGGATGTCAATTGGTGAAGAAAATAAACTATCAGTGCTGGGTTAGTGAATGAGATACATACTGTAGGTACTGACGTGAAAGCTCCTATGTTTTAATAAATGCTGTGACTCTGAGGTTATCTGTGTCTCTACTATGAGTTGCCTGTGCACACTATATAGCTATATACAAATATGTGTGCATTTGGCTTATTTCATAGATGTGGCTAGCTAGACTTACACTGACAGTTATCCAAATTAATGATCCAATGTTATTTTGGGTTGTATGGATTCTTTGGTTAGTAACAGGTAAACCACCTCATTCAGGTTGTGTAAAAAAAGCTAACCACCATACATAGTGGTATTTTGAAATAAGACTTGATTTAATAGCAATATATACAGTAGCTATATATGGCTATTTGACTGTGTTATAATTATGACTTGTTAACCAGCTGTAATTGTCATGTTATACTTTACTGTAATAACACAAACTGGGTGTGCTTTAAAGAAACTTTGTTCTTTTGTCAATATTATTCTCAATTTCAGTTTTTAAAGTCAAGATGACTAAACTCAATCAGATCTAAGAAACACGACAGGTCCTAAATACCATCTTTTGATCCACATATATGAAATACAAGCATATCAGTGTGGAATACACATTCTAGTTTGTGTGTGCTACTGACATCTTCATAGCTAACAGCACGTAGCTACAAATTTCAGAAGCTTGAGGTTTATACTTGATGTGGAATCTGATCTGAAGTAAGTTCACTGTAAAATCTGCATTTATGATCATCATGTCAATTGCCACATAATATACCCAAGGACATTAATTGTCAACTACTGTATTATATTATTCACATGCAGTCTACCCTTATAGGGTGATCTTCACCATTTGCAACACACTTTGCTGACTCTGGTTAGCTATAAGGAGAAATTATTGATGAGGGTCAGCGTTGAAACCGGGTCACTACTGCTGACCCGGATGACCCACTGACCCGGATAGCAATCCGGGTCAGACCCGGATTTGACCCGGATTTGACCCGGATGTGACCCGGATTAATTAAAGCCGAGGCGTGCGATAAGAGCTATGTTTCGGCTAGTCTTGAGCGAGCGAACGAGGCTACGTTTTGAGCGTTCGATTCGTGTTGAGTAAATATTGCAACTTCAGCCTAGCTGTAGGTTGAAGACCAAAAAAAAAAAAAAAAAAAAAGGTCATCACCTACTAAAAATAGCTACCCCTCAGGCTGAGCGTATGTTGGTAGCGCGACAAGTGGGCGTGGCTCACGAAAAAGCTACGCGATAGCGTTTATAAGTTTCCACGTCGTCAAACGAACAATTTCGTGTCTCACGTGATCCAATTAGGGTAAGACCAGGATAATTTGTAAACCGGGTCAGACCAGGATGACCCGGAGAAAATGTGACCCGGTTGACCCGGATGACCCGACCCGGTTTCAACGCTGATGAGGGTGGCAAAGGAAGGACAGTGGTCTACCCACTCTCATATCACCCCAGGGCCCAGGAATCCTTGTTTAATACCATCACTGTGTTGAGAATGGAAATTATTGTTGTTTATTGCAATGTGATGAAGATGATAGCTAGGGTGTCTTTTATAAATGTGTACTTTATACAAATACAGTGCAGCTAGACAGCAATTAGAACGTAGCTACCTAGCTATATAGGTTACTAGGCGATTCATGACTTTGTCAGAGGGGAATATAGTGGCTATAAACTGTGCGCCAGGAAACCAATTCAGTCTGCGGTGGTCACTTCAACGGTTCCCCAGTCATTGAAACCGATGTCCATATTTAGCCCTTCATGCAGACCACGTGCACACTATTGCTAATCACGTAATTTTTGCTGGACTCGAATTTTATAAGTAGCTTGTTATAGAGTGTAATTATAAGATGCTGGACAACACGGAAAAGTGGTTATCTGACTGTTGCTTAGATCAATTGGATTGGCCATCATTACACCAGAAATAAAACTACTTCACTATCTGTCAAGTACATAACATCTTGCACCACCAATCAGCAATCTCTTCTTCACGGTATTTCTCTGCAGTTAATAGACATTGAAATCCATCAGCCTTAGACTCCTCTATATCCACCATTAATGCTTATCGGTTTTCCTTTTTCATCAACTCACCTTTCCTTTGGAACAACGTACCTTCCAATATCTTACAGATAACTGACCCCAAACTATTCCGTGTTGCCCTCTTGCGCTTTCTTTTTAAACTAAATGTTGCTTTGTATTTATCTGCTATTGTACTGTTTTATTTGTTGTTTTTGTATTTGTGTATTGTCCTTGTATCTTGTACTGTTTTGTCCTTTTGGGGAGCACGTTCGCAGGCTCAGCCTTTTGTGCAACCCTTGTCATTTGACTAAAATTGATAATAATAATAAGTTAAGACTACGTTGGCGGTAAGCTTACAAAGAAACACGCATACACTGATACAGTCACTTACGCTTAAGGTCCCACGCCAGAACTCCCAATATGAGGTAGAACAATTTCATTCTGTTGACCTGTCTACGAAATCTGATCAGTAGCTTAATTATTGGTTTAGCTTTCATGCAATTCTGCTGTTTAGTTAACCCCCATGTTCGCATATTTTAACTATTAGGCTTGCTTGATGGTGGAATAAGGTTCATGCAAAAGATATCACCATGCATGCTACTTTAGGACATGATCTTTAATGCTTCATTCCCAATGCATTGATTCATGCTATTGTGAATGTGAAATGGTCCTGCATGTAGGGCAGGCACCAATGCTAGTTATTACTTGAGTTGAAGTCGATTGTGATAACAATGATATCATCTGAGTATACTGTGGGATATAACTATTATTATATCCTAGTGCGTGGGAATTTACAGATGATAGACTAAGTTCCGGTTTAGGTATTCTGTTAGTGTGCACAAAATTTCATCTGAATTGTGTACAGAATTAACTTTGTAACAGCTAAAGAGACACATAGTATAGTGATGGATAACTTTGCAACCAGTTGTCTTTATCTGTGGTTGGTGGAGTTGTGTTGTGTGGCATGCAAGACTGGCTGGCAAGTGGTGAGGATTGCTACTGAAATAGAATGATGCAGCCATAATATGTTATTGGAAGAAGTCAGCTCTATACTGCACAGTGCTGAAACTAATCCATGATGACAGTACCAAGAATTGACACTGACTGTTTTAACCATCGCAATACTGTCACTGTATAAGGCCACTATTTAATGATTTTCTGTTTTTCATCAGTGCTTGTTACTGCCATATGTATTTCCCCATTATTAAAAAATTTAACCATTATTTCAT
This sequence comes from Dysidea avara, assembly GCF_963678975.1. Lineage (NCBI taxonomy): Eukaryota > Metazoa > Porifera > Demospongiae > Dictyoceratida > Dysideidae > Dysidea > Dysidea avara. Next base: position 8,952,747 of record NC_089276.1, read on the forward strand.
CTGATTAACCAAATATTGAGGGAAACTGCAATCTTTCTCATTTTCTTGGCTATATGTGCAAGGTACCTACTGTATAATGCACCAATCTTGAAAACTGAACTGCACATCCTCAACTAAACTAGCTGAGTTAGTTAAGTTAGCAAATTGCCTGTTATGCAGAGAGTATCAGGCCCTGGAGAGTATAGAGGCATGAAATAGTTATTTGTGGTAAGTGCTAGGTGTAATGACTTGCCCGCACTCTACATTTGGAATTTTGTGATGAAAACAAAATCACCAAATTAATAGTGGATTGAAGGTTTAACCATTTCATTCATTTAGCAGGTGTAAGTAGTACTGCTGTGTTGTTTGCGAATGTTCTGTATTTGGCTATTTACTCCATTTGTAGCAAAGTCATTCATGGTCATTATGATGTCACGAACTAGTCTGACTTGCTCCGCTACAACATTGTCACTGGGTGAAAATAACACACAGTAGCAGAGCTGCTTTGTTTTATTGTATGGTAGCTATCACTTAGTGTGGCACTTTGATACTCCTACACACTGGGATTTAAATGCTGTAGTCTACGACACAACATGGGCAAAATATTTGTGTCAAGATGGGCAAAGTATTTTTTGTCAAGAATTTGAGATACTCTAATAGAGCAGTCATTACTCTAATACAACATTCAACTGATCATTAAAATTCTATTGTATACTGCCTTATTTTGCTTAATAATTAACAACAAATGCCTAAAATGTCTCAGGACACCTGTTCCTACTCTAACAGTGTCTCCTAGATATGTTTGTTGGCTTTAGCATTCTTGCAGGTTTTTACTGGGATAGATAAATGATTCTTGATGAAACACAAATATGAGCCTACTTAAATACTGCACCTTCAATAGTAGCTGCACTTGAGCAGTGCCACAATCGATTTTAAAAATAAAGGCTTAATAAACAAACATTGTTTTCAAGCATTGAGTAGTGGTCAAGTTTGAATGGTCACTGGGTAGATTGATGTCTTGCTGTTTTAATAAGATGAATATTGTTTTTAAAGTGATTCCCATTGTAATTCATTTAATATTCCATAGCACTGGCATCATATACCTTTTTATAGATATGGAGCAGCATGCCCTGTATTTTCTTTAATGTATTTTAATTATTATCTGGTGTGAACTCTGGCATACTCAAGTTTAGGTTGTACCAAGCTAAGGTATACTCTTTCAACAAAGCTATTGTCTGGTTGGCTATACTGAATGTGCTTATGCCATTTGATCATGACCTCCAAATATTTGTAGAATGGCTCTGTAAGGCAAGGTTGTCTTATTTCATCTAGGGCCGGCATGAAATATTTATAACAAAACATTTAGATACATTTATTTTCGTAAATAATTTTATTTCCATGATGTTTTCAGCAGACTGTAGAATAACTTATGGAGCTCCTTAGCTGTAGTAGTGGTATAAGGTGAAGTATCCACTGTCCAAGCAATGAAAACTCCTGTCAATTTGCAAAGTAGTATACATTGTAATTGAATTATTTAAAGATCTCCACTTATGGCCAATCCAACTGATAGTTATGTTTCTTGTGCCATGAAGATCAGTTTCAGATGAAGTTCAGTTTCAGGTAGATTCTGTAATAATGAAATGACTGTTCAATTGAGTAACTGACTGTTCTATTAGAGTATATTAATCACACTATGTACCATGCCAATATTTTGCAGATTTTTATTTTAGTATATTTGCTGCAGCCTAATATTTATTTCTAAATCTGGCATGCAATGTAGGTATTTCCCCATTTCTGAAATTTTACATTCTCAGAAAAAGATGCTGGCAGTGAGCCGTAAATATAATTACTTTTTGGAGTGGCCTATAGGTATCAAAGCATATTCATGAAGCAATTTATGAGCTATCATTGCATGGGTATTGAAGCCTGACCTGTACTTTGTTCACAAAATCATATTTTACTAAATTATAATTAGCTACTTTACTTCTTAGGTACTATCTAATACTCACAAAAATGAGTAAAATTTCCATGCAAAACAGTTTGATTGTACAAAAAGGCATGACTAAAAGAAAAAATAGACAATGACTAAAAGGGTTGATATCTGGTCAAGAATGAATAATGCAACTAACTATGTTTTTTATTGGTCCTTTATGGACGTGACTAAAATGCAGAATGGACTGGGAAACAGACTCACAAACTGACTGGGACAAACTTACTCCAAATGTCTATTTATCACAGTTACCCACTCCAAAACAATATCGGAAGCTACAGTGACAGTAAATAAATATTTGAACGTTGTCTCGAAGCTTAAGCACTATTAAGCACTACGTTTAAAAGTGCTTATTCTTTTTGTGCTGAATTAAAGGTGTATTCTTGGCATGACTGTAAAATGCTGTAAATAACACTTGTTGAAGAGATGCTGTTACTAGATTTGTGTTCAGGCTAATTGCTGCAATTAGTTCCATAGCTGCTTCTCATTGTAACAGGTGACAGAAGGTGATGGGCAGGCTTCGAAGTAACACCATGTTGTACTTTATCAGCTGGTAAGACTGACTGCAACAATAAATTCGTGCTATGTTAATTATAATTCAACCATGTTTACAGCACTGATAGTGACAATTTCGCCCATAATTGCTATCACCCTGTGTTTATTAAACCTAGTTTTAAGTGCAGGCTTGTTGGCTCGAACGCGCTTTAAAATCACAGTCAAAGAGAGAGAAGCATCAATGGTGATGAAAATAATGCATACATATATTATACAGTAACTGAAAGTGTGGTGTGTCCTCGGGCACACACGACCACAACATGAGCTTTTTAAAGAGCTTTGTTGTGCATAGTATGCATTGTATTTGAGATGCTATGCTATGAGCTATACTGATGAAACCACGTTTTAGGCTTGTTTGAGCCAGTCTGTTTATGAGTCCGTTTCCCAGTCCGTTCCGCATTATAGTCATGTCCGATCCTTTACCATTGACTTGTGCAGTATTGCTGCATTCCTTAATTAATCCAATTACTTTAATTGACCAGTAATCTGGCTGAAATTTTTTTTCTCTGCACTGACTATTAAAAAGGTGACAAAATGATTAGCCAATTAAAGTTAAAATAAATTAAGTAGGAATGTAGCAAGACTGCACAGGTCAGTGACAAAGGATCAATGCAAGACACAGTTGCATTACCCTTCATTCTTGGCCACACCAGATATTAGCTCTTAGTCACCAGTTACTTTTACTGTACCTTTTTGTATAACCAAGCTGTTTTCACATGGGTATATGCAGTATATACAGAGCTCCATATACCACACTATATTGACATTAGCCATGTGCTCTTACAGTAGGTGTCGATGGTCAGTTCACAGTCACCATAGTCAGTAATCCAGCTGGTACACCAGTTAGTGGATCTACTAACACATTTGATTATCCAATATTGAGTAGTGTCACTCTGATATGTATGACATCAAGTGATGGATTTACATTTACAGTGACCAACTACCAGTGGGACACTACAGGATGTTTTACCAACGATGTTCATAATACTCCAACATGTTTTCCTACTGGTCAGACAACACAAAGTGTAACTGATAATAATCTACTTGCAGAGGATTCTGGCACCATCACTTGTACTGTAACCATTGGTGGTGCTGACTATACCAGTGGACCATTAACTCTTCGTATATCAGGTATATACACATATACACTTGAGAGTACATGCATCTGGTTATCTGTGTATACATTGTGGTCTTTGACAAAGCTGGTCCTCCAATAGTTTGTAGACATGGGAATTTAAACTAATTGTAAATTCCTGCCATTTAATTTTTTATTACTGGAAGCATTTGTTTGCATTATCATTTTGTGGGTGTACAAGACTTTGTAGCTAAAAGAAAGTTTCTAATATTGATCAGTTTTGCCAGGGTGCTGAAACTATAGTATAGCTATAGAATCAAATGTATGGTAGCTCTGTTGGTAGGATTCCCCTTTAAAATGAAATGTTCCCATCAAAACCATCATAGAAATATCATACACAATGAAAAAATAGTCTTAGTGCATCTAATATTTAATCCAGAACAAGAAAACACTTAAAGATGATTGGATTTTGAATTGAAAAACAAATTACTTTAACCTGATTTTTGGTCTGCTTGCCTGTCATCCTGACCACAGTTGCAAGGCTAGAGGCCAAATTAAGTGGCTCATAGCTACTATTTCATGCCAAAATAACAAACTCATGAGTTGCACGTGCTTTTTCTAGTTATCATGAGTGTCTGCCTTCTGTGCTTTATCTTTTTTGTCTTCAATTACGTGGTCATCTTCTTTGTGCAAACTGAGGCATTAATTCCATATTGTCACTTTTCTTAAAGGAGTAGGCTTGAGCCAATTATGCTTTGAAAATAGTGTATTATGCTTTTGAGTATTGCTAAAAAATCCAGCCAATTATGCTCAAAATTATGCTCTCTAAATCAAGATTATGCTCGAGTGCTGACAGTTTTATTAGAGTATATCTGAATTTCCTGACTGCTGTATTAGAGTAAGTGACTGCTCTATTATTAGAGTATCTCATCTTATTTCCAAAAAGTGTGAATAATCAGTCAAGAGATAGTAAAAACATAATAACACTGCAATTTTTTTTGATATGTAAATGCAGTAATAATGTGCAGTGCGTTCATGTTGTGCAGTATTTTTGGCACGCTTAGCACGTTTTTAATTAAAATTCTTGAAAATCATCCAATTATGCTGGCATAATGCTTGATGCTTTTGCTAGCCTATTATGCTCAAAATTATGCTGGCATAATTGGTGCAAGCCTATAAAGGAGTATATTTAGACACTACAAAACTATTTGAAACACTTAAGCTGCTGTAAGAGGGATGTGTGTAGCTGCACTTTTAAACAATTACTTGGCACCATGCCATTATCCGATCAGGTGTACTGCCACACTTTTAATGATCAGAGCTGGGAGACCACGCACCTTAATCTAGCTGTAATCAGCTGCATTACAGCTGCACTTTTGCTATAGATATGGCAATGAACCGTGTCCTTTAATCATGTATAGCTTAGCAGCAAGATCAAAATACTCTAATAAAGCAGTCACAGCCACACTTGCTTGTATATCATAACTATGCTATAACAAAAAGTTAATAAACTAAAACTACTATATTTAAAGTAAAGTAGGATTGCAGTGATAAACAGAGTGAAACAAGATATATGAATGATGATAGCTATGATATCTATCCATAGTTTGGCATTGACCAGTTGGTGATAACATGCCTATGTAGGGATTTTCCCACAAAGCTACAGTACCATCATTTTATCTCCTGTTTCACTACTTTTAATAATTGGAACTCTACTATTAATTATAGTTATACTTGGATGTCGATGATTTACAGGCAATCTATCAAATGGTTACAGTAGTACCGTTAAAGTAGGGATCACCCCACACATTTTGCACACTGCCCAAAATTCTGCCTTTGAAAATAGACATCTTACATGGTGAAAATCACCTTTAGGGAATAGTACTACAGTAGTCCAAATAATATATAATACAGCATTAAATATATACAGGTGGCCGGATATAGAATTTTAAAACAATCGCCAAAACTCAAATTTTAGTCTCACTGCCTGACTGACCACAGTTGCAAGGCTAGAGGCCAAATGAAGCAGTACATGGCCACCATTTTACGCCACAATAACAAACTCACCAGTGGTATGCGCCTTTTGGGGTTCTGACGAGTATAGGCCTTCTGTGCCTTGTCTTTTCTTTTATCTTCAATCAGGCTGCTTATCTTCTTCTTCATCCAACTAAACCATATCGAGGTGTTAATTTTCTGTATCAACACTTTCTTTCAGCAGCATATTTATATGCCACAGAATTATTTCAGAAGCGCTTCAGTACAGCACTATTATAAGAGGTATACTAGCTGGGTATCTGCAACTTTGCGATAGGTTGGTGACCACACCCATCAAAATCTAGGTAGACTAATAGTGATAGAGTATGGAGACCACACCTGTTAACAATCTAACTTTTTACTTAATAGTCACCCCTTATTGGTCTAGCTAGCTGTACACCCCTTGGTTGACTCACGATACTCTAAATACACAGTCATTCTAATACAACAGTCATGTGTGATATTCTAATTCACATGTTACACTGTAGCTAATACAACAAAAAACTGAACAAACTAGTATTTTAAAAAAATTGTTAGTTTAAAAATGAAGTTGGAATCTATGCAATAAAAAGTAATGAAACAAGAGATGAATGATGTTATTACAGCATAGCTCGGTGGGAAAGTCCTACTTTGGCATATATAATTTTGTTTAATGCCAAAGTAGGGATTTTCCTACCAAGCTATGCTGTAATACCATCATTCATCTCTTGTTTCACTACTTTTTATAGCATAGATCCCTACTTCATTAACAATTTTCAGTAGAATAAATGTTTGGATTAACAAGATAAACAATGGTGGGAGACAATTTTCACCCCTCAGTGCTTACCAAGTACTGAAATTACTGGTAATAAAATTAGCAAAGTAAGAAACTGGGCATCTTTTATTTTTAACAGTTTTCTGGGCATGATTCCTTCTGTTTGGGCCACCATCCCAGTAATTCTGAGCTACTGAGGGATGGTCTACCCTTCATCTTCTACTTCAGCAACATTGTTATTAACTATTAACTTTGTATGTATATCAGTGCATGCAGCCATCATATATATGTGACCTGCTGAGCGAAAACCCAACTAGTTTGCATAATTCTCTTAAACTGCATTGAAATACATTGAGTAAAAAACATGTACTACAAAAATAATTTTACGCATGTTTTAATTGCTTCAGTAAACAGTGAAACAAGGCTCAAATTGAGACAACTAAGTGGCCAACAGATTCACCTGTTAATGGTGAGTAAGAAACTCTTTGTTTCATTTCAGTGCCATGAAGCAAACATTAGTTATGAGCATTTGTTTATGTTGGGGTAAAATATTACACAAATGTCACCGTTTCTAAGTTTAAACAGCCTTTTTGCTTAAATGCATGGGCGTATGTAGGACAAAAACCATACCTTGCTGAATGCCCCATTTCATTGTGAAAACAATGAGCCAACTCCATAGCTTGTTTCCTTTGTGAGTTATGATTGATTAAATGAGTGCCTGTAATTTTTTTTTCCGTATAGTCACTGTACAAATCGATTGTTTTGCACTTCCTGCTGTCTATTGCTATAACTCCTTAACTATTCACCAGATAAAGCTGAAACTTTGACAGCCCATTGGTTTTTCGCTCTAGATAACAAAGAAGTTATAAAAAGAAGTTTGATAAAAATACAAGCTAGTTGGGTTTTTGCTCAGTGGGTCACATATGTGTGCACACTGTATTTGCTATCGTAATAGGGTTGGTATTATTATTAATTTGCTGTGCTCTATGCCTGTGGTGGGGGGTAATGGTTTGGCTTCTATTGTGCAATCCAGCCAATTAGGCTCCCACAAACATTTTAATGCATACTCCCATGCAGCCTTTAATGGATATTTTTGTATTACTCAGCATTTTAATGCCTTGTAAGGCAGGAAGGTAGTACAGCAAGCTTCCTTGGTTATCCTGTGACTCTTCTTAAGGTACTATAAGTGCTTCATTGTTAAGACTATGATAAACTTTTCAGCAATAGAACACTAGAACATGTGTATTTATATGGTTTTTCATAACGTAGCACTTGCTCAGAGTGAACAATGCCACTGGCACTAAGCAGCTGCATGGATAACATACAAAACCAATGTATAGTCCGTTTATGTACAAACTATTGCTAGGCCTACTGTATAAATATCAGTAGTGATATCGGTCCTCGTACTGTTTTGTACCGATACCAATATGTAAAATGGGTAAAAACTTTCATATCGGTGGCCAATATTTTTGCCGATCCAATAATTGGTACAGCTCTATTAGTTTCTCCCTTCTTAGTAATCCCAAGATAGTCTTTAGCCAAGTCTACAGTATTTGGTCACAACTGTAACAATGCCTCTAGCTAATAAACAGGTGCCTTGTGATCACGAACTCCTACTGCTTGCCTGGTCTGTACATACTTATTACATGGCTATTTCACTGGTTTCTTTACAGGTTGTCATGCAGTTCTTATCTCTAACTATGCCCTAATGTCCAGTAGTAAAGCTTCAAGGAGCTGCTCAAGGCCAACTATCTTATTAATTTGAGCTACTGTTAGGGACCCGCGGTCTTCACCTATTTTTCCCAAAATTATTTTCTGGAGTGATTCCTGAAATACAGCTAAAAACATCTGTTTTCTTTTAGAGATAATTACTATATAGCAAGCATAGATTGATCGAGATACTCTAAAAGAGTAGTCATATTTCATTTGGGTGACTGCTTTATTAGGGTAGGTGAATGCTCTATTAAAGTATCTTGATCTTTTCCCCACAGCGTTTTGCTAGCAGTGCTTGAGAGGTGTCTCCAAGAAAAAATTTATATTACACTGCTAGTAAAATTTACGAGTTTTAAGTAAAATTGTCCTATTATTCTGGAATTATTCCTTACCACCTATGATTCCCAAAATTATTCCAACATATTCTACTGGTCCTAGTTACTGTGGTACATTCTAAAAGCCACTTGTTTTGTAAGTCCATCAATCATATAGGCAGTTCATGGAAGGATTCCTTGTGATCCCAAGCTGAGTATAAAATTGTTGGTGATAAGCTTCTGCATTGATGTCATATCGGGCTAAGATAGCTACCTTAATAGTATCTCCCATCTCTGTTGAAGAAATAGCAGCTTATGGTAGTTGAGCTTTACCAGTTAGTTGAGGGCAAGATGAAATGGATCTTGTGAGCTTGCATAATACATTCAAAAGTCACTAGGTATGCTTCGATGCCGTCTTTAGCTGAGAGTGGAACTAGCTTACTTCCAATGAGTTGTAAGTGGTTTTCATGTCCATTATAGGCAGTCATGTGCTACTGCATTTGTACTTGGACTGCCTTCTCCTGTTGTACCATTCCAACTTGCCGAACTTCTCTCTCAGCAACAATCTCCTGCACACAAGTATTGCATTCTTCTAGCAATGCACAGTGACACTAACATACAGTACAGTAGTACTGTATAATTATTAGGGATCATGGATGCATTTCCTCATGAAAATATTGATCAGGAACCAGCATACGATAACTTCATGGTGCCTTGGCAGTATTGGTATAGAATCAAACCCAACAGTTATGACCAAAAATGCTCGGAATCAATAAGTTACTACAGAACTTTAAAAAAAAATCAACAGATTTTTGACTAACAGACAAGTGTAACGTAGTAATGGCTAAGGCTATGGGCTTGATCTTTTCACTGTTAGACATTGCTTCATCCCAACAGGTGCCTTTTGGCATACTGTATTATGTATAATATATGCATCACGGATTTACCTTTGTCCTTCTTTGTGTCCCATTTATTCCTGCTGCTGGTATAAGGTGTTGATTTGCGGTAGCTTCCTGTAGGTTCCCTACATTGAACAAGGGTGGTTTCTTTATATTTTAAATAGAAGTTATTCGTATTTTCTGTAGTAACTGGGTTGATTGCAGGGATGTTTCTCATAATGTTCTTTGTTTATAATGCTGTGTAACGGGCTGAACATAGCTGAAATTGAAGCATAATGGGCGCTTCACCTTTTCTGTAATTGATAGTTGGAGCATATGTTCAAATGAAAACATAACCTATGGTACTGTTCTCTGCGGTATGTGCTGGCTCACCAGTCACATTTATGTTACAAAAAAGTGAATGAACAAATAGTAGGAATTTCAAGTTTGATTAGGGGTCATAGACATACAGTAAAAAGTAGTAAAGCAAGGTAGGTCATCTACACCTGCAGATATACTAGTGGACATTTAATCTCTAGGGATTATAATCCACTAGTACAATTGCAGGTGGATGTAATGTAGATTATATACATGCAGCGCCAGGGACAGTTATACAAATGGTTTTGTTATTATTATTATTGTTTACTGTTCAAAACCTCTTACAAAGAGTATATACAAGCACAGATAATAAATCAGCAAAATTAATTATGTGGTTAATTGATGTTCAGCTAGCCTTGTTTTAAATTGGTCTAAACTTGGACAGGTGATGAGGTCGTTGGGTAAGTTATTCCAAATCTTTATACTTGAAGGGAAGAATGAGTTAAGGTATGAGTTTACTCTTGTGTTTGGCTGTAACAGCCTCATTGAATGACCTCGTAGAGAGTAGTTAGATGGAGCTGGTATGAGTATGGTATCAGCCGGTATATCTATTAATTGGTGCATGATCTTAAACATTGTGATCGCTTTCAGCTGGTTTTTGCAGTGAGCCAGAGGTGGCCAATTCAAATTTTACAACATGTTTGTAACACTTGCATATGAAGAATAATTATTATACACAAACCTTGCACACCGTCTTTGAACTGATTTAATAGCTAAGATATCCTTTTGTGTATAAGGGTTCCAGACCACACAGGCATACTCTAGGATTGGTTTAATAAGTGACTTGTAACAACTCACTTTGACTGAGATTGGGCAACTATGAAGGTTACGTTGTAAAAATCCTTTGATACTGTTAGCTTTGTTAGTTATCTGTCTAATGTGTTCAGACCAGGATAGCTTCGAGTCAATAGTTTTGACTGGTTCTACTTCTGAAATACATGACCTTCCTTTTTTCACTGCTTTTTATAGCAATAATCCCTAAGTATTATGTTGTTTAAAGCAGTTTGCTAGAATAGCACTTTTCTTAATATGCCTAGCAATGTAATTAAAATAATTCATGAATTACAAAATCTTAAATTAAATTAATAATTCTGTAGCTATTATCACAAAACAAAAATCTTTTAGCTAAAATAGCATAGGTATGTAATATGAATAATTATATGTTCCAGCTAGCTAGCTGCATGCACCTGATTTTTAGAAGTACGTAGCACAATGTAAACTTGTTATAATACCACTTGTGTACATACATGTATTAGAAATTGCAATGGCTAGAGTGGCATCTAATGGTGGTCCTAGTGTGGATTTAGTATCTAGTAATCAAATTACTGACTACTCATTTATTTTTCAACCGTTTACACTTGATCCATTTAATGCAATTCTTCGATGTGCTTCTGGACTGGGACCTACTGGTAGGGATTTAAATACTGCACTGGGTGGATGGTACTTTAATGGAACTCAGGTAGATGTACCAACTGGTTCAGTTTGTGCTGATCCTGTATTTGAAGTACGTCCAGCACCTGTTTGGAGATTTCCAGGAGTAATCAATTTATATCTGTGTGGAACATTCACTACTACTGAAGAAGGTGTTTACTCATGTATAATGATGAACAGTTCAATGATGAACCAGACCATGAGGGTGGGTGTGTACTTTAGTGGAAGAAGTGAGTCACTTGATATGTACCCTATCACCTCATTGTTAACCAGCTTTCATCTCTCTACATAGTTGCTCCAATGATAGATACTCCATTTCCTGTAACAGTTACTCTTGGTGTACCCTTCACATTGTCCTGTACCTCACGAGGTTCACCCCCAGACACATTCACATGGAGAAGGAGTGATGGTCAAGCAGTGCCATCTATAAATGTCAATGCAGTGATTCATACTAATACTAGTGCAGTGTTCTGTGCTGAGTACATGGATACTATTACTACAAGTGGAATTTACACATACACATGTACTGTGACTAATCTTATTGGAAGTGATAGTGAGACCATCACTGTTACTACTGGTAAGTATTGTTTTGTGCTGTATCAAGACACATAGTATTGCATCATGCGGCCAAGAAGCTGGCCACACTGTGAGTATATTTTCAGGGAGAAAAATGCAATTTTCATATATATGTAGCTCTGTGCTCCTTTCCCGAATTGAAATCATTTTTATACTGCAAACGTTGCCAGCTCCCCACATACTTAATTTGAGCAAGATTGCCTAATACAGTTGTGAAATATGAGCCCTAAAATTTTGGCTTGATTGTTTCATTTTTTTTCCTTACATTGTTTAGGGGGCTTAGATTATTCTTTTGCACATTTTACAAAAACCTATTATAAAATTCAAATGCATAGCTTGATTTTCTTGAACTTGGTGCACTTTAAGAATGTATTTTGGCATAATCACATGCCAAGTTTGGTGCAAATCTGATAAACAGTCATAGAGGTATAAACTAGTATTTGCATTGAGAAAGGTTGAATTGTTGTTATACCTGCAGGGTAAATCGCTTATGGGAATAACTTAAAAATCGGTATGCATATAGGTTGGTTGTATACAATCACTGGACTGGACTAGTGGGCTGGACTGGTGGACTGGACTGCTGGACTTGGGCTTTTTTTAAACCAAATATTGGTCAACTGGCTGGTGAAAAAAGATGTGAAATCCAAGGTGGCGGCCAAGAAATGGCTGTGATGGTAGGTTAAAAAAATTTTAATAATGACAATTCAGGTGAATTTTGTGCCAAGACCAAGCGGCACCAAAATTCACCTGAATTGTTGTTATTAAAATTTTTACCATTAACCTACCATCACAGCCATTTCTTGGCCGCCACCTTGGATTTCACATCTTTTTTCACCATAGCCTTTTTGAGGGCCACACACTTTTTTACAGCTTGGCTGTTTTGGATTAGATATCATTAACATCATTGCAGTCATTTCATGGCTGCCATCTTTGATTCCACAACTTTTTGCACATAATGACATTCCACTAGTTATGCTCTTTGTGTATACTATTGATTTACAAAATATTTAACTATTTTAATGATGCATGTGGCTATTCACATGTAGCTGTTGGTCCTCCTGATAATGTCAGAGCTACAGTGACATCATCTCGTAGTGTTGAGGTCACATGGGACCAATCCCCAACAACTGATGTTACTGGCTACCTCATCTCATATACCACTACTACTTCATATATCAGTATTAGTAGTAGGAGTGGAAGTATGATGGTGACTGGTCGTAGTATTACAAGTGTTACCCTCACCAATCTGGAGGAGAACACTCCCTATAACATCACTGTACAAACTGATAGTAGTGGTACACTTAGTGTTAATAGTGATGTAGTGTCAGTAACAACATGGAAAGATGGTAAGTGATACATAGTGTGATGTGAGAGAAGCTCATGTTATAACTCCACAGTTCCTAGTTCACCACCACAGAATGTGATGGTAACAAGTGTTAACCCATCATCACTGAGGGTGTCATGGCAACCACCACCAGAAATTGATCATAATGGAGTAATTAATGGTTATTTGATTCAATACACCAGGGTTGATACAAGTGATATGATGAGTGAATCTGTTATCAGTGGACTTTTACATACAATATCAGGACTTGATCCATTTGTTGATTACTTAGTAATAGTTACTGCTATGACTATTAATGGAACTGGACCATTTAGTAATCCTGAAGTACAAACTTCAGGACAAAACAGTAAGGCATATGATAATTATATATAATTAAGATTACCACTTTTTTACAGGACCTGCTGTGCCAAGATCACTGATTGTGAACAGTGTTACTGATACTACAGTGACTTTGTCATGGATGACACCTGTTCCACCTAATGGGATTGTTACTCAATATGACTTACAATATAGAAGATGTGCTGGTGGAAGTTATACTACACTACAGCCATTGAACAATGAAGTTACACGTACAGTAACTGGACTAGCTGTTAACACTGAGTACTGCTTTATAGTGAGGGCATATACTGTTATATTATTAGGACCTGGTCCGTGGACTGATGAAATTAGGGGCAGGACTTGTAAGTCACATATGATACAAGTTATCATTATCATATGATAATGTCCTTTAGATGGTCCTCCCAGTAATTTTAATGCTGTGACATTGTCACCTCGTAGTATTGAGGTCACATGGGATCCACCAATAGCTAATGTTGATGATATTAATGGTTATATCATATCATATGATCCTGTGGAGGGTTTGCTGTTGAGGGCAGTGTGGCAATAAGTAGATCATCAACTAGGGTTCCTATTGATGGATTAGAAGAGTTTGTCAGTTATGACATCACGGTACAAGCAGTGTATAATTTGATTAATGTTCCTACTACCAGTTCAGTGAGAGTGATGACTTGGTCAGATGGTAAGTGAAGTATTATAAGTAACTATATTACCAGTATGCTGTGATAGGTGCAGTGTATATAATTTAAAGCATAGTTGAATTATATGGTGCTTTCCGTTGCAGCATTTAAGGTTAAAATACATATGCACTGAAATATAGCATTTGTATCAACAATTTGTTTGGTAATATAGTAGGATCTTGATAATATGAATCTTGATTATCTGAACCCTTGATTATCTGAACAGTATAAGTGACTACTCTATTAGAGTATTTTGTCATTAGATGAACTTTCTATTAGAGTAAGTGTATGTTCTATTAGAGTAGTTGACAGAACTTTGTATAATTTAATGAATAGGCTTCATTTATTCACACACAGGTATTTGGATAATGGAGGTCCTACTGTATAGCTATTGTACTACCAAGAGTCAATATACTATTATTATAGTGGCCCGCCCACTATGATTATGAACTCTTGGTAGTACTCTGAAATAATTAATTTCTGCAGCAACCCAAAATTCTGTTGCTTTCTAGATTTCCTGGGAAGTGTTGCACAGCATTAGTATAACTTTAATTCTGAAGATTGATACGTACTATATAGCCAATTATGCTTTTAGTTTTGCACAATATGCATTGTATTCAGAAATACTTTTGCCTCAGTTCCCATGTTTTGCTAATAATATCTGTGCACAATCTGATTAACTTTCAAGCTTGTGAGCAACAAAAATATTATTGCTTGAAAATTTTAAAACTTATTTGGTGCACAGTATGTATCTCTAATAAAACAGTTATGTTGAATAGATACCTGACTGCTGACTGTTCTATTACTCTCTACGGGTGACTTGTTCATAGCTGAAACTTTTATAGGGTGAGTTGTTTGTGACTGAACTCTTTACATGGTGACTTGATTGTAGCTGATCTCTCTACTGGGTGACTTGTTCGTAGCTGAAATTTTTACAGGGTGACTTGTTTGTGGCTGAACTCTTTACATGGTGACTTAACTGTCTCTACGGGATACTTTCTAACATAGCTGAGTTCTACAGGGTGACTGATAACATACTGTAACTTAACTCTACAGGGTGACATTTTGTAATTGAACTCTCTACTAGGTGACTTGTTGTTAGCTGAACTTTCTAGGGTGACCTGTATGTTGCTGAGCTCTCTACATCGTGACTTAATTACATCTGACCCCTCTTTAGGTTGACTTGTAACATAGCTGAACTTTCTTAAGGGTGACTTGTTTGCAGATGAACTCTATTCTCCTGACTTTTAATACACCTGAGCTCTCTGCAGAGTGACTTATTACATAGATGAACTCTCTGAGGGTGGCTGAACTCTCTACATGGTGACTTGATTGTATCTGAAAGCTCTAATAGAGTATGTAGCTAAATGTTTTAATAGAGTAACTACTCTATTAAAATATCTCAATCAAGCATTTTTCACTCCTGGTTGGCTTTCATAGTATAACTCAGTGCTTTCTAATCTAATTGCTTGCACCTTCCTACAATAATTAATCTACCTATATACCTATTTTCAGCTCACCCCATTATCTAGTTGCCTGGTAGGCGTGGCAAGTAATACATTTTTGCTAGCAAAACTCGATTGTGCATCTCTACATATGGTTGGAATTTTTGTTATAACTCTCTTACTGCCCTCCAAGTTTGAAGTAAAGCATGCACAAATAAGATTGATTTTTCTAAGTGGAGTGAAAAGAAAATGAAGGAAGACACGAAGAAATTAAGACAAACATAGAGGGTGCATATCTCAGTGATGGCTGGGCAGATTCAACTCAAATTGAAACAGGAGGTGCCCCACCCCAAGGGAGTTTCCACAGTAATAATGATACGTAATTTCTAGTCTACAAAACAGCCTAGCTGTGAAAAAGGGGTGCGCCCCCTCCAAGAAAAGCTAGATTTGAAATTGAAGGTGGCATCTAAGAAATGGCTGTGATTGGAAAAAGTTTAACAATGATAATTCAGTTGGATTTGGTGCTGAATCCTAGTGAAACTTGGAGAAGGCAACAAATTTATCTGAATTGTCATTATTAAAATTCCACCATAACAGGCATTTCTTGGTTGCCAGCTTGGATTTCACATCCTTTTCACCCTGACTTTATTAGGGCCACACCCTATTTTTACAGCTTTCCTGTTTTGGTATAGATAGTATATAGACCGACAGTTCAATAGAGCTGCAGTACTTCATAGTGCTCTGTAGTTTTCCATGTTTTCGTAGGTAACCACAAGCATGCTGTTCCATTGGCCCTGTATGGCTTCTCATAATTACTTTTGTTGTACTTCACTAGAAACAGTGTGTGCATTATGTTATGATACTACCTTTGGCACGTGTACCCTGGTGTGAACACGGTTTTGCTTTGTAGTAAGTTGTCTGAAGATATGTTTAGCAATATTGATGAAGTATATAGTCATCGATAAGTATTTACTGGTTTTGTGTCAGCTGCCATGAGCTGGTTATGAGTTAATCAACAAGTCTTCTGGTAGTTTGATAAATGAGATATTGAATCTGCTATTCACTAAGACACTGGAAAGTGTTGTGGGTCAGTTCATTAAAGTTCTCATTGACACAAAAAGGCAATTTCAACAATTTTATCAAACAGTATGGTAGTACTGTTTAAGTAGGGTCTGCATTAAAAGTGACACGCGCAAGCCTAGAGCCCAAACGAAGCAGCGCACGGTCACCATTAATTTTTATGCCACAACATGCCTTTTGGGGTTCTGACGAATGTACGCCCTGTGCGCCTTGTCTTTTCTTTTATCTTCAATCAGGCTGCTTGTCTTCTTCATCCAGCGAAACCATATCGAGGCATTAATTTTCCATATAACACTTTCTTTAAGACACCACAAGATTATTTAAGGCGCTTAGACTATGCTACTGTACGGAGGTACCAGTACTCCACGATAGGTCACAAAATCACGCCCATTCTTTATTCTACGTATTATCGATCTATCGATCAAGACCACGATGACCACACCCATTTTACACTAGCTGCATTTGTGACCACACACCTTCAAGTTGGTAGGCTGATTCGAGATACTCTAGTCTAATCATAGAATAATCGGTCAAAACCATGATGACCACACACCCTTTTGGGCAAGCACACATGACTCAAGATACTCTAATACAGCAGTCACCCTAATAGAACAGTCGCATGCTTATAGCTAGCTGTATACCTTAACAAAAAAACAACTAAACAAACTAGTAGGGATCCAAGCAATAAAAAGTACTAAAACAAGAGAAGAACAATGGTAGCTATTACAGCATAGCTCAGTGGGAAATCCCTACTTTGGCATTAAATCCTTACTTTGGCATTGAACACAAAATAATTGTTATACCATGCCAAAGTAGGAATTTCCCATTGAGTTATGCTGTAATAGCTACCATTGTTCTTCTCTTGTTTCAGTACTTTTATCACTTGGATCCCTATTTCATTTTTTTAAAATTATAATTTTTAATACGCTAGTAATATTTTCCTCACAAAACGATCATATTGACCATTTCAATTCACCTGTAGAAATAAGTACATATAATCTCATTATTTTTAAAGCAATCAACTTTTGTTATGCACATGTGTATCACCTAGTATAAAGGCATTTTGTTCTATTATTGTGAAACACGCATGATACTGTTGCAAAATAGCTAACCAAAACATTTTGCTGTGAAATGGAGAAAATAAGTCTCTACTATATACCTTATGCATTGTGAAAATTTAACCGAAGTTTTAGGAATCCAATTTTAATATATTATTTAGTTCCAAGTGGTCCGCCACGTGATATCACATTAATGGATACTGATCCAGCAATGTTGTCAGTAACATATAGACCGCCAGAAGGAAGGTTACGTAATGGTGATGTGACTGGATATGTGATCAGATACACCAGAGTGGGTAGTGGTGTATCACAAATGATGAGTGTCAGCGACAGTAATTTCGGATTTCGTACATCAATGTTACCAGAATTGGAAACTTTTACTAGCTACTCAGTAGAAGTGGCTGCTGTTAATGTTAACGGAACTGGACCATTCAGTGATCCTATAACTGGAATATCTGGGCAAGATGGTGAGCGAAAATTGTCATGTACTTTAGGTTTACTAAACTATGTGTTTCTTTTGAGGACCTGCTACTGCTCCACGTTCACTAACAGCAGATACTATCCAGTCAAGATCAGTGACATTGTCATGGATGCCACCTGATACTCCTAATGGCATCGTCATACAATATGAAGTATAGAGTATAGTGTTAATGGTACAAAATCACTTGTTAACATCAATGATACACTGATGGGCAGTGTTGAAGGGTTATCACCTGGTACAATATATGCTCTACAAATAAGAGCATATACTAGAGTGGGTGCAGGACCATTTAGTAGAAGTATAACTGTGACGACTTTACCAGAACGTAAGCTAGAATTTTAATTACTCTTTACCTTCACTATGTTTTTCTTCTTTTGTCTATGTAACACCTGCTCCTATTGCTGGTGTCAATACACCTATACAATCCATATCATCTTCTATGTTGACATTGAACTGGACGGAGCCTGATGTACCAAATGGTGTTATTACTCACTACACAGTGTTCTACCTGCCAGTGAGTGGTCCCTATGGTCCTATTATGACTAGTAATAGGAGGAAGAGACAACTAGCACAAGATGGAGAGTTTGCTATGGACTTTACTGGAACTTCTGGTACACTAACTAATCTTAATGGATCAGTGACATACAGGATTCAAGTGTCAGCTGTTGCATTGTACAATGGAAATGAGCTATTGGGAAGCCGATCAACCCCAGAAATGATTACTACATCTGAAGGAAGTGAGTTATTTAAATATCAGCTAGCATTTCATTATGATTTCTTGTATAAAAATCTTGTGTATATAGCTCCCACTGAGCCTCGTGATATTGTTGTTACTGATGTAACACAATTAAGTATATCCCTCACATGGCAGAGACCTGATCCTCCTAATGGACTGATCACCAGCTTCACAGTAAGTAATGACCATGTCATGTTTTGTAGTAGTTGTACGTGTTTCTTGTGTAGGTGTCATATAATGCTATGGTAACATACTACAATCAAGATACTGGTCAAATGGAAACATTTGTTTTCTATAATTTTACTAGTGTTGAACTCAGTGATGACAATATTTCAGTTTCATTGAATTTTACTGATCTGAGATCTGGTACAGAGTACCAGTTCACCATTGTAGCTAATACCAATGTGGGACCAGGACCTGAAGTAATGATCTCAGTGTCCACACTACCTGATGGTAAGCATAGATAGATCCACAAATTGTGGCCTGTTGAGCAGAATCATTTTATGTCATAATTTTTATAGTGCATAGAAATTGTGGTTGGAAGTTTTTGAATTGTGGTTCCCCAATATACACATGAAATTCACACCCCAAGTAGAACTATTGGTACACAGTTATTCACCTTTTATTTCTCTGTTATTTAAATAGTCCTTTTAGTAAGGTCACTATGTGCAGTCTCTTATGAGTAAAGTCTAGGTGGTGGTTGAGGGATTCTAATAGCACACGAAAATGGATGAGGAAAACAATGAACGCAGAAGCTAATATATAGGATATCATGGAGCATATAAAAAACTTGGAAAGCATTACTCACTTGGTGTACCATAGATATTGTGGTATGCAGTTAATATAACTATTTCATAACTCAATGATGACATATATCTTTCAAAGCAGTCACTTCTGCTCAGAAAATTTTCCTTGTGAAGTGCTCTGTTGCATGAAAAAATGTATTTTAGCTTTATTTACACTTGTAAATTATTTATTGATGTATATTGTATGTTGTAGCTCCTCCTACACCCCTCACTCCACAAATATCACGAACTACTACTACTACTATCGGAATAGAACTACAACAAGCATCTGATGTGAATGGTCCTATCATGTAAGTGACTTATAAGTTTCCATTATTTATATCAAAACATCCTGGCTGTGAAAAAAGATGTAGCGAGAGTAAATAGATCGCAAGATCAACAGTGGTGGTTTATAAATGGTTGTAGCAATGGTGATGTCATTCATGATTGAATAGTCATTGGCATTGTCAATTAACTTTAGATAAGGAATTAGCTAATGAAAGTAATGATCCATGGAATAAAGAAAAAAAACAACAAAGTGGTTCTTTATTGGAGAGGCTAGATTCCAAGGAACTGTTTGTAAATAGTTGTTATATGCAAGGTTTTGAAGAGAATTATGATCATGCCATCATTTGCACACCAAAATATCCCAAATACGTAATACAGTCTTGTAGGAATTCTGCAAGACAGATTGTAGTTCTCATTTTATCCTTGTATAGGTATTATGCTGTTATTGTGATGATTGGTGAAGATACAGTCTGTAGCATAAATGTGGAGGATATTGGTCCTTTTAATAAAAAGGAAGCTTATACAGCTAACAGTAATGGTCAATCTTACACCTATATTACTGGCATAGTAGAGACTAGTGATATCAGTGACTATCCTTATCCTTACATAGTGGGGGATGAGAGTAGGTCAAGTGTTAGTGGAGTAAATTATGAGAATGTTCGATTGCGATCTAACACAATGTATGCTGTACTGGTCAGAGCACATACTACTAGTGACCTGGTGAGTCAATGTTTGTACTGTATTGTATAATGGGAAACAGATTGTTATTGTTAGCATTATCTGCATGAAACTTTTCCATTGCTTTCTAAAGTTTCAAATTAACTAAAACCCGCTAACAGTAAGTATGCCTATATTGCAGTAAAGCCATACTTCAAAGATTTTACTCAAACTGTATGGCAGTTATTGTCTGGGCAATAACTAACATATTGTCCAGTAAGGTATTAAACACAATTGTGACCGGATTTCACATAACAAGGCTTCCACACACACAAAATCAAACTTACGATTTTACCAGAAATGGATTGCTGGTCTAATACACTATCATATTTCACACTGTACTTCCTTCAGCACTGACAAGTCTGGTTTCTGTAGCAGCTTTCTTCCGACCCTGTCAAAGCCACGAGTGTGAGATTGGCACCATTAAATGGCCATGGCTTTGTGATAATGGTGTGTAGTGAGCTGGGACTTCACAGAGAGCTCGCCAATAGTGTTCTCAGTCAATTTGGAGTAATTTAAGGGCTATGGAGGGCCATGGAGAGCCCAAACTTGGCCTCTGGATTCCAATCGTCTTCTTACTTCATTTTATACCCGTATATTAAGACCACCGTCCACCCCCACCCTCCCACCCTATTACTACCACCTGTGATATTATTACCCGCTCGAAAAAGGCTGCTCAAAACAGGGCAAATTTTGGGTATCAGAAATGTATACACCCACTCAGTGATAGCTAGTGAACAGATGAACAATTGGTGCAAATTTTGTTTGCACAGCTGTAGGCACTGGGAAGTTATTACACAATGATTCCTTAAAATCGCCATATCTCCTAACAAAGCTTTGTGCGTTGAAGCCTTGTTTTGTCAAATTCAGTCACAATTAATGTTTGCAATCAATATGCAGTGTCAGTATAAAGTCAGCCTTTTACTTGGTTATATGCAGTTGTAGAACACCTTAGTTATTAACACTGGTTCTCGGTTTTGTCTCGGACTTGTGTCAACTAAAATATTCTACTTCTGCTGTGATAATAACATAAAGTTTGTTGTAAACTACAATTCATTGGGAGCAACTACTGTATATTGTTAAGTGATACCTGGTCATAATCACCTAACCGTCTGTGCTTATACTGTCTGTATTGTGTGTATGGCATAAATCAAAACTGTACTCTGTGTGGTATAGCCTCTATCTGTCGTCATAGGCTTGTAGGCCAAAATTTTAGTTTCTGTTATTTTGAAAACATGCTTTTGTGTATACTTTTTTGAGATTAGATACTAGATTTGGCATCTGATATATTTAAAGTCTTCCACTTCCATGAAGATATTGTTATTTAACTGCATCAGACATTTCTACTGTATGATAATTTTAATGGCACTATTTTGGGGGTGTAATTTTGTTTTGAAGAATTCCTACTATTAAGTACTACCATACCAATTGATAACTCATTGTGTGAAACACAACCAATATGACACTGCTTGTACATTTTTCATTCAGTTCTCTACAAGTGCAGCTCAGACTGTTACTACTGCAGGTAAGTAGCAGAATATAGTTTATTGTTTAACTGTACACTTTAGAATTCTATATGTATGTGCATCACTGATTTCCGTCCATAAACTCCAGCAGTGTTGTGTTCTAGGGCAACAAATTGTTTACCTAACCTGTCTAAATGCTTTACTGTATGAAACCATTCTGTATTAAATTTTAGTGATATTGGTCTCTTTGTCACCTGTGCCAAGTGTAGTGTGGTGCATGTAGCTTGCACACGAAACACAAACCTATCTATACCAGTCCACATTTGTTTATCAGCTAGCTTCATCATTTTGTTATAATAGCTTTTATGTTTGTGGGTAGTCTGCTTGCAGCTAATCGTAATGAGAATGTGCAAGGGCTTCCTGGTCCTGAAAGCTGAGAGTATACTAATTGATCAAGCTGCGTGCTTGAGCAAACATGTTACAGTTGGAGTATTAGTGAGTTTCTAACCATTGAAGTTTATATAGTCTCTATGCACTTTTAAAGAAGGCTTGCATAGTGTATTTACATATTGCTAGCTCACATAGCCGGCTCTGCTTGTTTGCTTTCTTCTGATATTGCACACAAACACCACTCTATTGACAAAGTTAGGACACTAATAACTGTTTCTACTACTTTCTTGCTAATGTCTACTTCCTATTGTTTCTTTGACACAAGCTGCTGTTAAAGTACAACAAGTACATAAGATTTAAATAAGGAACAGCCCTAGGATGCTACAGTACTGTGTAATTTATAAAACATACAAATTTAACTTTTTCTAGACTTTGTGTACTGTAGACTAAGAATGGAGTCCTCAAAATTACATCTTTTCCTCTCCATTATTTATAGAACTTTACGTGGGCGAGATCAAAGGAAAAAGTGTACTTTAAATTTAATAAAGTACACTCTCAGCTGGCCAACTGCTTCATCGACCACAAAGAGTGCTTTATGTATATGTTAAAGCATAGCCGCGAGTGCTATATGAAAAATAAAGTACGAAGTGCACGGCCGAGTACTTTATTTTTCATATAGCACAAGCAAGGCTATGCTTTAAATGATTTATGGAATTTTCTACTCGTGTAGCTTCACCATACACTAGAACTCGTAATTTATTATTATTTTTTTTCTTCAGCACTTGTGCTGTAAAGCATTAATAAATAAATAAATAAATAAATAATTAACACGTATTGTATGAACTATTAGCAGCCTAAACACACACAAACCAGTTTAACAAAGTAACTCACGCGTAGTTCACCATAATTTGGCATGGAAGACATTCATCGTGTATTTTGGCAGGTTTTGCTCGCAACCCACAATCGATTTCTATTGTGAGCCACATGGCGAAATATTTCTGTGATATCTCCAGGACTTGTCCATTTACATTAACAGACGTAACAGCAGCGTTACCTTCTCCCTCCCATCATCGAAGCATTTAGGTATGTCTATAAAAGTAATCCGGTGGTAAAAATCGTATTGGCTGGGGTGATTGATCACTCAGCGCGGCGAGGCTATCAGCCTTCACCGGCGTGGGTGATTAGTCATACTGGCGCGAGCCCCATAGGCTATTAGCCTACACTAAGGCACGTGGGCAACTGTGCTTTATTGCCCACAAAGAGTACTTTATTGAACGAATAAAGCACTCTTTATTCATTCAATAAAGCACTCTTTGTGGTCGATGAAGCAGTTGGCTGGCTGAGAGTGTACTTTATGAAATTTAAAGTACACTTTTCCCTTTGATCTCGCCCACGTAAAGTTCTAATAATGAACGAATAAAGCACTATTTGTGGTGCAATAAAGCACTCTTTGTGGGCAATAAAGCACAGTTTCCCACGTGCCTTAGTGTTAATAGCCTATGGGCTTGCACCAGTACAACTAATCACCCAAGCCGGTGAAGGCTGATAGCCTCGCCGCGCTGAGTGATCAATCACCCCAGCCAATACGAGTTCTACCACTGGATTGCTTTTATAGGCATACCTAAATGCTTCGATGATGGGTGGGAGAAGGTAACGTTGCTGTTACGTTTGTTAATGTAAACGGACAAGTCCTGGAGATATCATGGAAATACTTCACCATGTGACTCACAATAGAATCGATTGTGGGTTGCGAGTAAAACCTGCCAAAAGACGTGATGAATGTCTACCATGCCAAACTATGGTGAACTACGCGTGAGTTACTTTGTTAAACAGGTTTGTGTGTGTTCAGGCTGCTAATAGTTCGTGCAATGCGTGTTAATTACGAGTTCTAGTGTATGATGAAGCTACACGAGTAGAAAGTTCCATAAATCATTTAAAACATAGCCTTGCTCGTGCTATATGAAAAATAAAGTACGAGGCACGCGGCCGAGATGCTAATAAAGCACTCGGCTTCGCCTCGTGCTTTATTAGCATCGAGGCCAAGCGCCGAGTACTTTATTTTTCATATAGCACTCGCGGCTATGCTTTAACATATATATATATCTAATCCAAAACAGCCAAGCTGTAAAAAAAGAGTGCGGCCCTGAGAAAGGCTATGGTGAAAAAAGATGTGAAATCCAAGGTGGCGGCCAAGAAATGGCTGTGATGGTAGGTTAATGGTAAAAATTTTAATAACGACAATTCAAGTGAATTTTGTGCCAAGACCAAGCGGCACCAAATTCACTGAATTGCTGTTATTAAAATTTTTACCATTAACCTACCATCACAGCCATTTCTTGGCCGCCACCTTGGATTTCACATCTTTTTTCACCATAGCCTTTCTCAGGGCCGCACTCTTTTTTTACAGCTTGGCTGTTTTGGATTAGATTTCACTTCTTTTTGCATTTGTATACCCCAAAGCCGACCTATGGCCGGCTTTAGGGCTTTTTAACCTGTCATTTTTTTCTTTACTACAGGAAGAAGAAAAGATGAAGCAGGGTGATTTCTTTGTAGCTGACCTCTCTGCAAGGTGATCCTTCTAGCTGATCCCTCTACCAGATAACTTGTTTGTAGCTGAACTCTCTGCAAGGTGATCCTTCTAGCTGATCCCTCTACCAGATAACTTGTTTGTAGCTGAACTCTCTACAGGGTGATTTGTTTGTAGCTGAACTCTCTACAAGGTAACTTCTTCTAGCTGATCTTTCTACAGGGTGATTTGTTTGTAGCTGAATTCTCTACAGGGCGATTTGTTTGCAGCTAAACTGCTGAACTCTCTACAATGTAACTTCTTCTAGCTAAACTCTCTACGGGTGGCTTGTTTCTAGCTGATCTCTCTACAGGGTGACTTGTTTGTAGCTGAACTCTCTACAAGGTAACTTCTTCTGGCTGATCTTTCTACAGGGTGATTTGTTTGTAGCTGAATTCTCTACAGGGTGATTTGTTTGCAGCTAAACTGCTGAACTCTCTACAATGTAACTTCTTCTAGCTAAACTCTCTACGGGTGGCTTGTTTCTAGCTAATCTCTCTACAGGGTGACTTGTTTGTAGCTGAACTCTCTACAAGGTGATTTGTTTGTAGCTGAACTCTCTACAAGGTAACTTCTTCTAGCTAATCTTTCTACAGGGTGATTTGTTTGTAGCTGAATTCTCTACAGGACGATTTGTTTGCAGCTAAACTCTCTACATGGTAGTTTCTTTGTAGCTGAACTCTCTACAATGTAACTTCTTCTAGCTGAACTCTCTAAAGGATGACTTGTTTCTAGCTGATCTCTCTACAGGGTGACTTGTTTGTAGCTGAACTCTCTACAGGGTGATTTGTTTGTAGCTGAACTCTCTACAAGGTAACTTCTTCTAGCTGATCTTTCTACAGGGTGATTTGTTTGTAGCTGAATTCTCTACAGGGCAATTTGTTTGCAGCTGAACTCTCTACATGGTAGTTTCTTTGTAGCCGAACTCTCTACAGTGTAACTTATTCTAGCTGAACTATCTACGGGTGGCTTGTTTCTAG
The DNA here is from genome assembly GCF_963678975.1 of Dysidea avara. Taxonomy (NCBI): domain Eukaryota; kingdom Metazoa; phylum Porifera; class Demospongiae; order Dictyoceratida; family Dysideidae; genus Dysidea; species Dysidea avara. The sequence continues at coordinate 8,978,777 of NC_089276.1, forward strand.
TTGATCTCTCTACAGGGTGACTTGTTTCTAGCTGAACTCTCTACAAGGTGATTTGTTTGTAGCTGAACTCTCTACAAGGTAACTTCTTCTAGCTGATCTTTCTACAGGGTGATTTGTTTGTAGCTGAATTCTCTACAGGGCGATTTGTTTGCAGCTGAACTCTTTACATGGTAGTTTCTTTGTAGCTGAACTCTCTACAATGTAACTTCTTCTAGCTGAACCCTCTACATGGTGACTTGTTTGAAGCTGAACTCTCTACAGGGTGATTTGTTTGTAGCTGAACTCTCTACAAGGTAACTTCTTCTAGCTGATCTTTCTACAGGGTGATTTGTTTGTAGCTGAATTCTCTACAGGGCGATTTGTTTGCAGCTGAACTCTCTACAAGGTAGCTTCTTTGTAGCTGAACTCTCTACAATGTAACTTCTTCTAGCTGAACTCTCTACGGGTGGCTTGTTTCTAGCTGAACTCTCTACAGGGTGACTTGTTTCTATCTGAACTCTCTACAAGGTGATTTGTTTGTAGCTGAACCCTCTACAAGGTAACTTCTTCTGTAGCTGAATTCTCTACATGGTAGTTTCTTTGTAGCTGAACTCTCTACAATGTAACTTCTTCTAGCTGAACTCTCTACAGGATGACTTGTTTCTAGCTGATCTCTCTACAGGGTGACTTGTTTGTAGCTGAACTGTCTACAGGGTGATTTGTTTGTAGCTGAACTCTCTACAAGGTAACTTCTTCTAGCTGAACTCTCTACAGGATGACTTGTTTCTAGCTGATCTCTCTGCAGGGTGACTTGTTTGTAGCTGAACTCTCTACAGGGTGATTTGTTTGTAGCTGAACTCTCTACAAGGTAACTTCTTCTAGCTGAACTCTCTACATGGTGACTTGTTTGTAGCTGAACTCTCTACAATGTAACTTCTTCTAGCTGAACTCTCTATGGGTGGCTTGTTTCTAGCTGATCTCTCTACAGGGTGACTTGTTTCTAGCTGAACTCTCTACAGGGTGATTTGTTTGTAGCTGAACTCTCTACAAGGTAACTTCTTCTAGCTGATCTTTCTACAGGGTGATTTGTTTGTAGCTGAATTCTCTACAGGGCAATTTGTTTGCAGCTGAACTCTCTACATGGTAGTTTCTTTGTAGCCGAACTCTCTACAGTGTAACTTATTCTAGCTGAACTATCTACGGGTGGCTTGTTTCTAGTTGATCTCTCTACAGGGTGACTTGTTTCTAGCTGAACTCTCTACAAGGTGATTTGTTTGAAGCTGAACTCTCTACAAGGTAACTTCTTCTAGCTGATCTTTTTACAGGGTGATTTGTTTGTAGCTGAATTCTCTACAGGGCAATTTGTTTGCAGCTGAACTCTCTACATGGTAGTTTCTTTGTAGCTGAACTCTCTACAGTGTAACTTATTCTAGCTGAACTATCTACGGGTGGCTTGTTTCTAGTTGATCTCTCTACAGGGTGACTTGTTTCTAGCTGAACTCTCTGCAAGGTGATTTGTTTGTAGCTGAACTCTCTACAAGGTAACTTCTTCTAGCTGATCTTTTTACAGGGTGATTTGTTTGTAGCTGAATTCTCTACAGGGCGATTTGTTTGCAGCTGAACTCTTTACATGGTAGTTTCTTTGTAGCTGAACTCTCTACAATGTAACTTCTTCTAGCTGAACTCTCTACATGGTGACTTGTTTGAAGCTGAACTCTCTACAGGGTGATTTGTTTGTAGCTGAACTCTCTACAAGGTAACTTCTTCTAGCTGATCTTTCTACAGGGTGATTTGTTTGTAGCTGAATTCTCTACAGGGCGATTTGTTTGCAGCTGAACTCTCTACAAGGTAGCTTCTTTGTAGCTGAACTCTCTACAATGTAACTTCTTCTAGCTGAACTCTCTACGGGTGGCTTGTTTCTAGCTGAACTCTCTACAGGGTGACTTGTTTCTATCTGAACTCTCTACAAGGTGATTTGTTTGTAGCTGAACCCTCTACAAGGTAACTTCTTCTGTAGCTGAATTCTCTACATGGTAGTTTCTTTGTAGCTGAACTCTCTACAATGTAACTTCTTCTAGCTGAACTCTCTACAGGATGACTTGTTTCTAGCTGATCTCTCTACAGGGTGACTTGTTTGTAGCTGAACTGTCTACAGGGTGATTTGTTTGTAGCTGAACTCTCTACAAGGTAACTTCTTCTAGCTGAACTCTCTACAGGATGACTTGTTTCTAGCTGATCTCTCTGCAGGGTGACTTGTTTGTAGCTGAACTCTCTACAGGGTGATTTGTTTGTAGCTGAACTCTCTACAAGGTAACTTCTTCTAGCTGAACTCTCTACATGGTGACTTGTTTGTAGCTGAACTCTCTACAATGTAACTTCTTCTAGCTGAACTCTCTATGGGTGGCTTGTTTCTAGCTGATCTCTCTACAGGGTGACTTGTTTCTAGCTGAACTCTCTACAGGGTGATTTGTTTGTAGCTGAACTCTCTACAAGGTAACTTCTTCTAGCTGACCTTTCTACAGGGTGATTTGTTTGTAGCTGAACTCTCTACAAGGTAACTTCTTCTAGCGGATCTTTCTACAGGGTGATTTGTTTGTAGCTGAACTCTCTACAGGGCGATTTATTTGCAGCTGAACTCTCTACAAGGTAGCTTCTTTGTAGCTGAACTCTCTACAATGTAACTTCTTCTAGCTGAACTCTCTACATGGTGACTTGTTTGAAGCTGAACTCTCTACAGGGTGATTTGTTTGTAGCTGAACTCTCTACAAGGTAACTTCTTCTAGCGGATCTTTCTACAGGGTGATTTGTCTGTAGCTGAACTCTCTACAGGGCGATTTATTTGCAGCTGAACTCTCTACAAGGTAGCTTCTTTGTAGCTGAACTCTCTACAATGTAACTTCTTCTAGCTGAACTCTCTACATGGTGACTTGTTTGAAGCTGAACTCTCTACAGGGTGATTTGTTTGTAGCTGAACTCTCTACAAGGTAACTTCTTCTAGCTGACCTTTCTACAGGGTGATTTGTTTGTAGCTGAATTCTCTACAGGGCGATTTGTTTGCAGCTGAACTCTCTACAAGGTAGCTTCTTTGTAGCTGAACTCTCTACAATGCAACTTCTTCTAGCTGAACTCTCTACGGGTGGCTTGTTTCTAGCTGATCTCTCTACAGGGTGACTTGTTTCTAGCTGAACTCTCTACAGGGTGATTTGTTTGTAGCTGAACTCTCTACAAGGTAACTTCTTCTAGCTGACCTTTCTACAGGGTGATTTGTTTGTAGCTGAACTCTCTACAAGGTAACTTCTTCTAGCGGATCTTTCTACAGGGTGATTTGTTTGTAGCTGAACTCTCTACAGGGCGATTTATTTGCAGCTGAACTCTCTACATGGTAGTTTCTTTGTAGCTGAACTCTGTACAACGTAACTTCTTCTAGCTGAACTCTCTACAGGATGACTTGTTTCTAGCTGATCTCTCTACAGGGTGACTTGTTTGTAACTGAACTTTCTACAGGGTAATTTGTTTGTAGCTGAACTCTCTACAAGGTAACTTCTTCTAGCTGATCTCTCTACAGGGTGACTTGTTTGTAGCTGAACTCTCTACAGGGTGATTTGTTTGTAGCTGAACTCTCTACAAGGTAACTTCTTCTAACTGATCTCTCTACAGGATGACTTGTTTCTAACTGAACTCTCTACAGTGTGATCTGTTCATAGCGGAACTTTTTACTGGGTGATTTGTTTGTAGCTAAACTCTTTGCATGATTGTTTCTTTGTAACTGAACTCTCTACAAGGTAACTTCTTCTAGCTGATCTCTCTACAGGGCAATTTGTTTGTAGCTGAATTCTCTACAGGGTGATTTATTTGAGCTGAACTCTCTACATGATGGTTTATTTGTAGCTGAACTCTCTATTAGGTACCTTCTTCTAGCTGATCTGACTACAGGGTGACTTGTTTGTAGCTGAATTCCCCACAGAATAACTTACAATGTAATATAACTGAGTAAATTATAAATGCAGCTGAATGCTTTATTAGGGTGACTGTTCTATTAGAGTATCTCGATCTCGCATTTGCTGCACCTAGTTGCCTTTCGAATCATAACTCAGTGATTTGTAATCCGATTCTTCTGTACTACTGCAAGGACCTTCTATGATGATTATTCCAGCTACATACTGATTTTCAGCTCGTTGCTCTAAGCGGTTTGCCTGGTAGATACGAAAACTAATAGTTTTTTTATTCATAAAAATCGATCGCGTAATTTTGACACAGGTTGGGTTTCGTGTCATATCTCCATGGTCTTTATCCCGATTCCTTTCAAACCACAAAAAGGCACTCCTACGATGGTTGCTCCATCTACATATCAATTTTCAACTGATTCCTCCAAGGCGTTTACCCTGTAGGCGTGACAGACCTTCGACCTTATTTTACGCAAATAATCGGTCATAACTCCGTGACTGTTCATCGGATTCCTACCAAAGTTGGTACGGAGATCCGCCTTAATGAGCCCTTTAAGTGTGCCAAATTTCAGCCAAATCCGAGCACGCATTCGTGTTTTATGGCGAATTTTGCGAAGTGTGCGAAATGAAGAAGATGAAGAAGAAGAAGAAGAAGAAGAAGAAGAAGAAGAAAAAAACGAAGAAATTAAAACGAAATTTTGTTCGCTCGTATCTCGGAAATGGCTGGAGCGATTTTCTTCAAATTTGGTATGTAGACTACCCTAGCTGGGCGGCACGTCTCCAGCAAATTTGGTTCCAATCGGATAAGGGATCACAGAGCTACATAGGTGTGAAAATTGCGTTTTCTTTCTTCCTGTTAATATACTCACGGTGTGGCGCGCCGGCTTCTTGGGCCGCACGACACACTATCGTGTGTCTTGATATACACATAATTGGCTTATAAAATGAATGCTGTATGGGAATCCTGAAATAGTCAGTGAAGTTCTTCAATGTTGCTTGTCAACGAAAGATATTTCACTTAATAGTTTCCGCCTTTCTTTTATAGGGGCATCAGAATCATCAGACAGTGACAACAGCTGCAATATTGTTTTCATTGTATTGTTTGTTATTTCATTTGTGGTAAACATTATCACAATTAGTGTTATAATCTACATGTACATTATGACAAGACAGAAGAAATTCAATTACTCACCAAACACGTAAGCCATCATCCGTTAGTTAGAATAGTGATTGTAATGTTTTATGAGACAGGACTGACCATGAGTATGATAATGTAGAACTAAAGTCAAAAGATAATAGAACATTTTCTTCATCTGAAGCAGAATATGAGATACCATCAACTGGTAGTATAGATACAAAACCAAGAGGAAGAAAAGCAGATTTTGTGAAAATTCAAGCAAACCCTGCCTATAGAGTTACCAATTACAACAGACCATAAACAGTAATTATTCAGACAGTTAAAACATTATTGCTGTGTATGTTATTGTTTTGACTAAAATAATGTAGATTAGTAGAAACTAAACCTTAATGTGTTAGACTATTCCACGCATTGGAGTATTTCAATTGTGTGTTATGTGAATGGCAGGTTGAAATACAGCTCCTTGTATATGCAGTAAGTGTTAGTTACAACTACACTATAGTTAGGGCTAGACAGTCTAAACCCACTATTGCATAGTATATGTGATCAGTGCATCACTTGTTTCAATTGAAAATTCAGTGAAAAGGTGCTATTTACAAACATTATAAACCAAAGAGCTGGCAAAGCTAGAGTGAATGTGCAGACTGCTGAAAGGCTCTAGGCAATTTCTATGTTACGTAACATAATTGCATTGTGTAAAATTATTATTGTGTGCTATTTTACAAGAAGGCTATAGAGAAGACAGACAGATGCAATAGTAGTATTAACAGTGCACAGTGCTTGAAACAATACTAGTAGTAGGCAAATAATCTTTGATATTGAACTGCACTTAGGTTTTAGTGCAGTTTTTGTGATCAAAGTACAAGTTTTAGTACATGTTTTATGTCGGTGAATGGTATCAATTTCTAAAACACCTTTTGTGGTTAATTCTGATGATAAAAAGCAAGAAAAGAAAAAAAACTTGAGTCCAGTAGTCCAGTCCAGTAATCCAGTCCAGTGAATGGATACACCCGAAATTTTCACTGATTTTGAGATTTTAGGGGTTAACAGCGAATATTTTTATCCTTGAAATATTTAGATCTCCATATAGTCTAATACATTTTGGGATTGTTTGCAAATCTGCAAAATTTAAATTAGGTAACATTGCACAACTTTGAAAATTTTCCCATCGAAATGTTTAGGGTATATATGGACAAATTGATGTACCAGAGAGTGGTTTCAACTGATTTAATAAAGCGAAGTCAGTAAAATAGCTATCAAAATTATATAATATAATAAGTATAATGATAAATTGACTACAAAAGTACTTTAATAGTGTCAACTATGAATAAATAACACTTGAGCTCGTTACAATAAGGGGTGCTTTATGGAATACTTTGAATTCTTGGATCTGTCACTGTTCCTATCTGTCTCATGCACAGGAATGAGTGTAGTACGCGCAACACATGTCATGATGTAGGTTGGATCTGTGTTATATACATGTAATTATGTTGGTAAAAATGATCAAAATGTAAGTAGCCATATATATTCAGTGTACGCATCTTCACTTAACAAAAGAGTATATAGTTAATATAATGTTGAATTTTTATCAACAAGCATCCTACACAGCATTTTATTCAACTGAAAATGCTTCTGAATCAATGCATCCAATTTGAGACTTAGATCAGCCACCCTCATCATATGTATTTCTGGGTCACGCAACACCTGTATTATAAATCTTGTGCACATACAACTGTAACACAAAAAGTAAACAAGGTCATCTCTTTGTGGAGACCACCATACATGTATATAGTTATATTTTGGTACTGTAGCTAGGTGACATGGTCTTGTTAAGGCTAGTAAGTGGTAAGCACCTAGTCTGCCTTCTGCATTCACTCTCCATGCAGTGTTTAACTGGTAGAGTAAATAATAAATAAATGAGGCTTCACCACAACAGTTATATGATTTACTTACTCTTGTAGGGTTCTCTTTGTAGCCTACATTGCAAATGTAAATGTTATTAAATCTATGTGTCAATATATATATATATATATATATAGCTAGCTACTATAATGCATACTGAATTCAAGGCATATAGTCATCGCATTCCCCCATAGCCAGAGAGCTACAAGCGGTGTAACTCGAGGCTATTATTTAATACGTTAATTTTAGCTATTGTGGTTAATGGTTAATTGAACATCCTGTTGACTCTCGATACCAATAGCTATAGGCGTCACGTTAGCCTAGTAGCCACCATATATGGTTCATGTTTTTTATCGGAGGCTTGATATAATTTGGTGCGGTGCACTCTCATGCATCGGTGGTGAAAAACTTCTGAAAAATTTTAGAGTGTCAGATTTCATTATTCAATTAGCTAATGATGTAATATCGCAGGGAAAGTTTATCAGAGTAAAGGGAAAAAACTGTTTCCAATCTCTACATAAACCGAGATCTTGCCGGATCTTGCCAGAGTACAGACGAGCCAGCAATTTCAGCACTAGCTTTAGTGTCACGTCTGCTGCTATAGCTAGTCGGAACTTTGGACTGAAGAGAAATAAGAAGAGATCAAGATGAACCCAAAATCAATTTATAGCGTGATACTGGGGATACTGGCGTGGGATCTCATTAAATGTGAGTGTATGCTTGGTAGTTATAATCTATACGCATTTCTTTGCAGCTACCGTAGCCAGCTACTTTATTATATAGCTAGCTAGTATTGATTCGAGATTGCATTTTATTTTGTAAGCGTTTCATCTTTTATTCTTCTATGAAGGCCCATTCCTTTGGCAAGGACTGGTTACTTACTTCCAGAGACCCTTGACTCCTAGCTATAGGTATTTGTCCCGTTTCACTTTAGGATATTTAGCTCAAAGATTTTCGCTTAGGCTCCTAGGCTATGGGTAAACACCTCGAACAGGCTCTGCCTTCTGTGTACACCCTCCAGTGCCTAACTGGTAAAGTAGATAATAACAATAACAATAACAGCTTAGCGGTTTATGAGAGAGAAAATCCATTATTACTCATGAATAACATACAAAAAATAGCTAGCTAGCTAGTAAGTGAAAGAGTCCTCGGACACACACAGCCACTAAAATTCTCCACAAGTGGGCGCGGCAAGGAAAAATACAGCAATAAAAAAAAGTTAACTACAACAAATAAAATAACTAAAGTGGTGAACATTCAATATTCCCCCAACCATTCTAAATTCTTCTTGTGAAGAAGAAGTTGAAACACCAACAACTAAGTCAAAAATCAGTCTGCAGGTTGATTTAGTGACCTTGATCTCATTTTGAATAATAATTGTGTCATAAAATACAAGCAACTCCTAGATGATTGAATTGTGATTGGTACTCACTCTTCTTTTGTTTTTGATCCTGGCAGACTTTAGATGTTTTACTGAATTAAGAGACATGTCAGTTCCAACAAGGCCACCCAGTTTAATAGACCTTGGAGAACACAGAAGGCTACTCAAGGCTATAGGTTTGAAGTGAACTTTGGTGAAGTATTTACCCAGAGTTGGGGCATAGTTCTTTAATGAATAGATTTTATAAGAAAAAAAGAAGAAAAATACGTACATGAATATAATAGATGAAAAACAAAACTACTCCAAAAATTAACTAGTTATTAGTTACTCATTGTATATACTTTTATCCCACATAACTTGGTTGAGTTACAGTTACTTTTTAAGTAACTCAAACTGATACTAATGCAGTGTTCCGTGCTGCCCACTCCATTAATAATGTTACTACAAGTGATAGTGGAACATATACACATGTACTGTGACTAATCCTATTGGAAAATGAGTGAAACCATCACTGTTTATGTTACTGGTAGGTACACTTGTATCAGTAATTCTTGTGTACATATCACACAATTGTGACCACACATTGGTGTTTTGATGTAGCATTTAACTAAGAGTGCATAATAGATAATGGTATTACTTGTTTGCTGAGATATGCACTTGACCAGCCCTGCAGACATTCGCATAGTAGAGGAAAGTTTGTACTTCCTGTCAAATAAGTATCAGCCTCACTTTGTCCTTCACAACAGCCAAGCCAAAATGTGTCTTCAGAGTGAGCCTACAACACACTATTATTGACTTTGCTACTGATTCCTTCAGCCAAGCATGATTCCACTACTGATAATGATTTTTTCACTTTCCAACATTGCTTAAATCTGAGACATACCTTTTCGTCTACTGTTGTGGATATACCTTTGTTCACCTTTGTGTCACATTTTTTCTCCACTACCATGTAAGTGTTGATTAGCAGTGAATGGCTTCTTGCTGATGATCATATTTAGACAGGAATCACCTGTAATTTCTGTAGTGACCAGATATATTACAGAGGCACTCCACATGCTATTCATTTAGTTATGCCTTGTAACGAGTGGAACATACTGTAGGCTGAAAAAGGCATTTGTATTCTATTAACTGATATTCAGGATTCACATTCAGATGTGGAAGTAGTTTTGTAATATGCTTAGTGCCAGGGGCGGTGGAGCAGGCCAAAGAGTGAGGGGGCCAGGCCAGCTGTATGTTGAAAACCAAAGAAAAAAAAGAAAAAGGTCACAGCTTGCTGACAATAGATGCTCTCCACCAATTATATCTCCTTAATCTCCTTATTTATAACTACACCTACACATACGTAGCTACAAAGTAGCTTGCAACACTGCTTCTCTGAATACTGTGACTGCTGTATTAGAGTATCCAGATTCCTGACTGTTCTATTAGAGTATCTCGATCTTTTCTTGCAAACAGTATCCCATAAAAGTGGGGGGACCATGCCCCCCCCCGTCTCCACCACCTATGCTTAGTGCCATTCTTTCCTTTGATGTGATATGTGCATGCTCACTAGTCATAATTAAATTTAAAAAACCAAACAAACAAGTACAAGGAAATTAGGAATTTTTTTTGTGAATAGTTGGAATTTCCATAGCAATCGATGTATAGAATTTTTTTTTATGTAGCAATGATACCATCATTCCAACCTATAGTACATGAAGTTGTCACCACACCTTTCTCAGCAAACATTTCATGGGTGATAATTAGTATTGTGCTTGATCCAGAGAACTACACAGTACTGTATGGTATTGATATGACAATGCTACACAATACTAGTGAAGTGGTGCAAGGGGAGAGGTATAACAATGCCACAAATGGTTTACTCTCAGTTGCAATCACTGGACTAACACCATTCACTACATACTACTACAACATAGTGGCTACTAATTCAGTTGGTAGTACTAGTACTTCAGTGATGAACTTTACTACTTGTGAGACAGGTAGATATACTAGTTAAAACTATATACAGTATTGTAAATAAAGTTTACATAGCTCCTAATACAGCTCCTAATGACTTCACATCTACTACAGCAACACCTACTAGTATCACATTCCAGTGGATTCCTATAACTGATCAAGATGCTAATGGAATTGTTAGGTGGTATATCATCACCTGCAATGATACAATTACGGTAAACAATTATGCATATCTCTTTAGCCAATATATTCTCAGGAATTTTAATGTTCCCAAGATCTCTCCCTGAAGTTTTCAACAAAATGTTAGCAGCTGAAGTCATCAAGTTGACAGTTGCTTGGAAAGTTTACAAATTTTGATAGATCAAGTTTGATATTATTATCTTTTTCCAGTGCTAAGGGTGATGGTAAGGGGTACTGGTTATCCTGGGAAAAAAATTAAAGGACATTAATATTTCAAATGTGGATCTAAATATCTAAAAGTAATATTAAGTGTACGAAGCATTTTATTGTATTGTACATTGAGTCATTTTTCTTACTTAACATTTTGTACTGCAGGTTAACGTTACCGGTACTGCTATAATGGGAACAGTTACTGGTCTCCACCCATTCACTGATTACTCATGTACAGTACAGGGTGTCACTGTGGCTGATGGTCCAGTGAGTAATCCTGTTGTAGTGAAGACAACTGAAGCAGGTAATTTAAGTTTTATATACAGCAGTGACTGCACTTGTACTTTTCATAGCTCCCAGAGCTCCAATGATCATTGCAGTTACTGCAATCAATAGCAGTACAGTATGTGTAACTTGGACAAGACCTGCTGTGCAGAATGGGATTTTAACTAGCTATTCAGTCAAATATGTCACTATTGCTGGCACTAGGAATATACTTGTTGAATACAATGGAGAAGAAGTAAGTCTATAATATAATTCAGTTTTCATCACAAAATCAAAGAAAACAGACACACAGCCCCATAGAAAGAAGCTCAGTCATACTGTATATTCATTGATAGTAGTGAAAAAATATTAATGACACTATTGTCATAAATAATGACTTATTTCCAAAGGATTAAACAAAATGACAATATATTCCATGTTTAAATAAGAAACACCCCACATTGGATTGTTTAAACAATTTAAAAACATGAATCTGTGTTACAATAGTTGGTTTTGAGGTTCACTGAAAGCAATACCTGGTCATTCAGCTATTTACACTGAATATAATATACAAGGTACTGAATTTTATTGCTACCTGTATGTTGACCTTCTTGAAGACGCTAAAAATTTTTGAAGACATGTTGGGCTAGTATTTATTTTCCTCCTTTATTACTTCGATATGGTGTACGTACATACTACTGTATCACCTCTCTTTAACAGACACAATCTTATAACATTATTGGACTAAGCCCATATCAGCTGGTTGCTGTGATCATCACTGCTTCTAATAGAGGAGGAACAAGTGGTCCCAGTAAGGAAGTATTTGGTAGATCTAGTGAAGCAGGTACATGCACTTCCATCATACGTATGTACATACACGCATATCATCATGCATGCTATGCCACTACCAAAACTTACCAATTGCATTTAACTACCTATACTTCATAACAAAAGTGGGTAGCTTATGAAAGTTGGGAAAGAGCCTGCAAAATGCAACAACTATAAATTGTTCAATTTCAATGTATTTGGTGTTAAAAGGAATTGACTGCCACTCTAGTGTTTTCTTGATTAGATCTTAGTTCTACCCCTACACATGCCAGTAGTTTGCAAGTTGATTTAAAGATATCATTGTTTGCATGCCCATCTATATTGTATTGTCTATGTTGATTGTCTATGCTAATATTAATTTCCATGTTAATGCATAGCCCCTGGTATAGTTGAGCTGACCATCATGGGTAGATCAAATTCTGAAGTGGATGTACTGTGGGATCCACCTGTACAACCCAATGGGATTATCACAGGATATGTAGTGATGTATTCGTTTAATGAAAATAACACTTTAATTGTCAGTGATATGCTGAGTGAGAATGATAGAAACTTTGTTGTTGGAAATCTGGGTAAGTTTGTTAATGATCATTACAATTAGGTTCAGTTATTATATGATCCTCTACAGAACCTGGTATACCCTATCAGATAGTGGTAGTGGCATTCACCAGTGTTGGCAGAGGAGCAGAAAACAAACCAAAATACTTTTTCAGTCAAGAACTAACTCCAACCAAGGCACCGGAAAATGTGCATTATAAACGGTTATCTGCTGTTTCAGTCAATATCACTTGGACTCCATTAACACTGTTTGAGGCTAGAGGATTTCCTATATATAAAGTATCACTTCAACTGCCATCCACCAGTAATCGCAGAAAGAAACAATCTTCATTACCTGAATCAATAATCACTACAAGCAACTTTGCTGTGTTTAATTACCTGGAAAAAAACAGAGCATACACTGCAGTGGTTGGTGTGAGGACACACAGTACAGAATTTCAGATTGCTGTGGCCATTCATGGTAATGTTTTGTGTGCCCATAAAATGTATTATATTAAAAACAACATGCTAGTGGAGATTACTGCATTATTTCTATGGCAACTGGCAATTAATGTGTACAGTAATTAAATGTTGTGATCACGATGTATGATATGGTGTCATGCAGGCAAGAAAGTTGTACTACAATGTGTTATTAATAAAAAAATATTGTTTTTCACACATTCATGTAGATCTTCCTTAAATGCTCAGTCCCTCAGCACAAAAGTGATAAAATGTGAACAATTTGCGAAAATGTACCTTTTCTACACATTTTACATACCAGCAAACAAAATGAGGAAACAATTGAGTCCTTATACTGATTAACTTGCTTTTTGTATCAAAATGCAGCCAGAGTGTAGCTGCACTTATGGAAAATTTCATATTCATGATCAAAACGTTGAAGTTCAGGTCAAATTTTGCATGTGAAATAGGTAGCTTTTTGCAAATCCGGTCACAAATCTAGCCAGAACTCTCACACCTCATTAAATTTGAAACATCACACTTAAAACCTAGGGCCAGTGCCACTGAACTACCACTACCGCTATCTATTTTGATTACAAAACCAAAGGTGGTGGCCAAGAAATGACAGATGCATTGTTAGCAGTGTGGCAATGTCATAATTGTACTCCACTTCAGTATAGTATAGTCATTCATACACCCATCTAGGTAGAAACGTTTTGCTATTCTTGCTAACACATATTACCCAAACAGAGTTTTTGCTCTTAAAACACTGATGCAACACTTAAAATAGCAAAGCCCAACACACATCACATCCCTCTACAATTTGATACAAAAACCAAACTTGGCATTTAAAAAATATACTATGCATTGTGCACCATATAATTTCAGCTTAAAACATTATTTTCTTGTAAGTGTGAGCCAATATGCATGCAAAGATGCAAATCTCCCTCAACAAATTCACAAAACCGTGACAGTTCCCTCATCTGGCTGCATGCTATCTTTCAGCATGCATCAAGCTTATAGTACAGTCATAAATGACAATTCCGTGCACTCCTCGGCTAACATGTTTTGATGATTGATTTCGCTTCTTGGGGTCATTTATCGAAAATTTAGCTCCCAGGTCCCTCCCAAAAGTCCTGGTATTTTGCTGTGACGTCAAATTTAAAATTGCTGCTAGCGAAACCTAACATCAGGGTATGCTGCATACAATAGTGCACAAAGACACTTTTTAGGATAAATAAACAATTCTGGCATCAGTTTCGAGCTATTTCCTTTATTAGACCCAATATTCAACAATAGTTTCAATTGGAAAAGTGAAAGAAGTGTAAAATCGAGGTAAAATGCTTCAGTATATGCATGTAGAAACTTGCACATTTGATGAAGTAGCAGTATGTGCATGATCATGCAAGAATATTGAGATATAGTATAAATACAGAAATTTTTGAGCTACTAGTTCAGTCAGTTTAAGTCATCAATTTGGGTAAGTAACCTTTTATAACACAAGAATTTGCAGTACTAACTGCTATACTCCTATCCCTCTGATCGATCAAATTTAGTGGCAAAGAAACATCCAAAAGCACATTATTTTTTGCAGCTCCATCAAGAAAAGGTATGTGAACTAAATGGTTATTTTGGTATTATAGTTAAGCCCATTTTGGCCATAAACATGTAGATTGTAACAAGAATAATGGAGACAGCTGAAGTACCATGCATGCTTCAGTGCGGTGAGCCTTGTAATCCAACCACGGATGCCATTGGTTCCACTGAGAGGTGGGAGATTATCAGGCAAAAGTCTTTCCTCTCGAAAGGTCTAGACAAGTTTGGAAGTGTTCATGAATGCATAGATTGGGTGAAAGGTCCAGTCGAACACTTTATTCATGATTCCTGCAGATTGATGCTTAGCAATACCAAGAAACTAGAACAGGCTCAAAAAGGCAGAAGAAACGTGAGGTGGATGAATGCCAGTCACAATCTTCATCCATAGCTGAGGTTAGTTCCCAAGATGAAGCTCCAGCTGCCAAGAGGCTGCGATCAAGTTTAGGGCTGATTCATGACAAAAACAAATGTGTTTGGTGTTGCAAACCAGAATCAGTAAAGCATCTGGAGTCAAAGCTTTTGTTTATTTCATATGACCATGCATAGGCTGCTTTCAAGAGCCACACTGTGGCCCTTGAAGATCAGAAAATGCGTGACAGGATCAACTGTCTGATTGATTCTGCAGCTGATCAGCCCTATGCTCTTGAAATCAGGTATCATCACAAATGCTGGCTGAAGTATGTTTGGAAATTCCAGAAAATGAATGAAGATGATAAGCTTCCGCAAATGCAGAACATTACTTATCGTGAGGTTCAGACTATGTTTTTTGACCACAATTGAAAGGTAATCTTTGAGGAGCATGAGTATTGTCAAATATGAGGAGTACTCATGCTCCTCAAAAATTAATTACCTTTCAAGTGTGGTCAAATTAATTACCTTTCAAGTGTGATCATGATGTGTAGCTTTACAGATTTATATGGACAACTATTATATCTAGCAATGATAAAACATTTAACTTAATAGAGAAACTATTTATGATATGGCAGTAATATGTGTGTGTGTGTGTGTGTGTGTGTGTGCATGTGCAAGATAGAGTTACATGTATATTATATATAATATTATTACACATCTTCAATGTGTAAACAAATTGATGTAGCTAGGACCACTTTGCTTGTAGCTGCAGTACATCCATACATCAATGTGTAACATAAAAATAAAATGTGCTATTGAGATACAATGCAGTATGATCAACTCTCCAATTGCAGCTAGATTTGGCCTCACATTCTACATGCATGTACTGTAAATAGAAATGTGTAATATGAATTATACAGAGTAAAGTGGATGCATGGGATAAACATTGCATATAACTGGTGTATCATTGCTTAATTTCTGCAGTAAATCCTGTACCATCATCACCTTCACCGTCATCGTCATCATCATTATCACTGGCCGTTATTATTGGAATAATGGGAAGTGTGATAACAATACTAATATTGATTGCTTTAATCTGCATTGCTGTCAGGTTAGTAATGGATTGAACAATGGCTAAGAGAATCTTCATATTATACAGTACATATTACCGTGTATATGGTATTGTGTATCTTGATGTGTATTATATACAGGCTGTCTTTGTTTCATTGTTTTTACTGCTGTGATTTTTACTTTTGAGAATATTAATTACAATTTAATTCTTATAATTTTGCTACTGAAATGTCAATTGATTTAATGGCAGGTGTTACATGTCACGTTCACAAAACCATCCTATTCTGCATAAAACCAAGAAAAGAGAATCTTCTGTATCCCCTGCCACTGATAGCATACCTCTTATACCACTGAATAGAAATGGTGAGTCTTGGTATTTTTTAAAGGAATCTATGTACATATAAACACGCATGCTGTACATACATACGTACATACATACATGCTGCATGGTGGCAAGGCTTTGAGACAAATACAGCAAATGATATCTATACTCCTGCTTCCTATGCATATGCCTAATATCCTACCTATTTTGTTATCAACATCTTTTCTGATGATAAATAACAGATGGCAGTAAATCGTCTAACACAAGCAATATCTTCACTGAAGTGAAGAAATGATTGCATGTAAAAGTATTCAGCAAGAGAAAAGATTGCATTAAAATGTACACTGGAAAACTTTTCAGATATGTAAATTATGTAAAAAAATTAAACTAGAGATATTGTTAAAGATTTATAAGCAGTATACCGTATATATAATAAAGAAAGATTTGTTCTTCATTTGTAGAAGAACTTGCGGTTTATTCACCACCAATTATTAGTGAAACTGATTTATCCGACTGCTCTCTAAGCTCTCTAAGTATCCATCTTCCACAACTACATGGGTCACACCTTACAGTTTTGGATGATGAGGGTACACCTAAATCAGCAACACATATTCATGTTGAAGCTCCTCACCAGCATGCTTGTTGTGAATTTGAAGATATCAATTCATCTTTAAAAACCAATGAAAAGTTGCAACTGAATGTAGAGAGGGACTCATTCTGTTATTCAAAGCATGGATTTGATGGCAATACTGGTATGTGCACAAATAGTCACATGGTGTTAATAATTATAATAATCCTAATATGCAACCATTTAGAAAACTATCACTTAACCAATTATTGTCACTTTATGATATAGTTAGAAAAAAGGTGTATTCACAAGTAATTGGTATAATGATTTACTGATGTCTAAATGGAGCCAAGAGTTGATCTCATGAGTTTCAAATACTCTTGTCTAATTCTATTCCTGCTTAATTTACTGTTATGTGCTAAAAGTTTTCTGTTTGAATTGCTGGCTAGTAAGTATGTATATTGTTGTAGCCAGGCGACTAGCCAACATATGCTGTGTATGCAATATATGCAGTGTAAGCTTAAGTATAATTCAACCTTCCAACTGGATTCTTGATTCTTGGCAACATCTACTTGCAATAGACATATAAACGTTTTAATCGCAACTTCAGTCATGTACATATACATAGCTTACTGAAACATTAACTACTTGAACCAAGTGTACCTGTTTCAGTGCCTATTTTTGCTGTGATCTACAATATACATTTAAATTCCTGTGTATACTTATAGTTCCATGTAATAATACTTATTATGTACATTTCAGTGACATGTGTATATTTATTAGCTGTGGAAGCTGCTGAACTACCAGTGGAAAGGCAGGTAGAGGAATCTGAGTTTTCCGTTCTTCAATATGAAGACTTTGATTTCGTTCGCAAATGTAAAGATATATGTCATGTTGATACATATCATACAACAAATCAAGTGTACGCTAAAACTGACCATCAACCAGCAAGTAATGAACACTGTATACATGTATGTGACACATATTTCAAGACTCCTGACATGCTGGAACCAAATGAGAGGCCACCAAAACACCTGCAGGACTCTTCATTAGTCGATGATCCTAATTTGCTAAATGGTGGTATGTATGTATAATATATCTAACTAAATGAATGGTTTCATTAAAATGTGAGTGCTATTGTGATTGGGCATATGGGCACAAACTACACCCCAATTACATAATAGATTTATCTAAATACCAGTATAGGGTGTCTTCATTCTGTAACTTGTACTGTAGTGTATAAACCCAATTACAGTAACTATTTAATGATAGCTAAAATTGCATATATACAGCCTTAGCATAAAAGACTTGAGTTATAAGAATGTAAACAAATTTCATGTGCCCACATGCCATGTTTTTGCAGGGCCTAGTCAAATATGGTATGGGTTAGGGTACACAGAGATTCCTGCTCTCTTGTGTTGTTATTATAATGATCTAATCCAAAATATATAGCCCAGCAGTAAAAAGGGTGCGGCATTCCAACAATAGGCTAGTCTGAGAAGATGTGATATCAAAGGTGGCAGTCTAGAAATGCCTATGTTGATAATAAAGTGAGAGTATATTATCATTGCAGCCATTTCTTAGCCACCACTTTTGATATCATATCTTTTTCATACTATAGCCTATTTTTGAAATTTTTCACAGCTGACATTCTTTGTATTTGTAAAATAACTACTGTATGCTGGCTATTGACTATTCTTTTTTACTACAGGTAAACAGAACTATATTTGTACTATATTTTGAAACTTTGTATTACATTAGCTAGTTAGTTGCTGAATGTCACATGTATAAAGCGATACATTCACATATGGTTGGCTTTCACGTTATTAAATTAAGCAGAGTTTCCCATTACATCACTGAAGCATTTTCTGAGCACTTCTAATACAATGCACATAGGGTTTCCATGAGTAGATTTATATATTCTGGTGCAGTAAACTGACGGCAGTGGAGATTGGGTGCATAGGTATGGAGGTTCCTGGTTCCTGGCTCAAACCCTAAATGCTGTTTTGACATTTTTGTGCATGCTTTTTTTATACTTTTTGTGACTGTTCTATTAGAGTATCTTGATCGTGCTTGTTTCACATGTTCTTTATATTTCATTAGTTAACACTTTCAAATCACAAAAGGTCTGTGCTATGATGGTTAGCCTATCTGCATACCAATTCTTAAGTTATTTCTGTCAGTAGTTTACCCTGCCAAAAAAATGCACTTGCAATATTGAAAAATTGCTAGTATCTTTGCTTTACTTTCACCATCTGTACACTAATTGGCAGAAAAAAGCTTTTTTACCCTCTAAATTTGAACTAAGGCTTGGGTAAGCTGTGAAAATTTTTGTTAGTGGTGGGAAAGCAAAATTAATGGCAGAAAATAAGATGAACTTTGAAGATGTATGGCTGGACCAATTTAGCTCAAACTTTGTATGGTTGATATCCCATTCTGAGGGATGCTTCACAGATAAAATGGACTAGTTGTTTCAGTTTCACTGTGTATGAATTCATGAAAATTGTGTTCTTGGTTCCTGTATAATACACACTTACTGTTGCATGCCCGAACGCATGCCCTGATAAGCAAAAAAATCTCACATGCTAATGGTTTAATAGAAAATATAATATACAGTGTACTATATAAGCTATTGACCTTGATAATAGGTATATAGTCCATTAATATCCTCAGAAGTACTAAAGAGCAGGTGGCCAACCTTTGCAATTACATGTAGGGAGTGGTTTCAAAGTGCAGAGAAAGTGTACATCAGTTATACATGTTAATCTGGGGTGTTGGGCAGGAACATTAATTTTGACAGTCTATATTGTGATTTGGATCATTATAGTTACAGTGTTTATTGCTAAAGTAAGTCTTAGACACCATACTATTATAAATGATGCACTAGTCATGACTTGACTTTAAAGTCATGTTTGTGTAATATTATATCAAGAGTACATAATATATATAATATATATATTATGTACTCTTGATTATATCTAATCCAAAACAGCCAAGCTGTAAAAAAAAGTGTGCGGCCCTCAAAAAGGCTATGGTGAAAAAAGATGTGGGTCTTGGCACAAAATTCACCTGATTTGTCGTCATTAAAATTTTTACCATTAACCTACCATCACAGCCATTTCTTGGCTACCACCTTGGATTTCACATCTTTTTTCACCATAGCCTTTTTGAGGGCCGCACACTTTTTTTACAGCCTGGCTGTTTTGGATTAGATTTCATTTCTTTTTGTATTTGTATATCCCATAGGCCGGCTTTGGGACTTTTTTAACCTATCTTTTTTTCTTTACCACAGGAAGAAAAAAGATGAAGTAGATGTACTTTAAATATTTTATCAGTAAATGTACAAATTATATATATATATAATACATATATTGATTACAGAAATCTCCATGGTGGTTTCTTTGTAACTGAACACTCTACAAGGTGACTTCTTCTAATTGCTCTCTCTACAGGGTGAATTGTTTGTAGCTGAACGATCTACAAGGTAACTTCTTCTAGCTGATCTCTCCACAGGGTGATTTGTTTGTAGCTGAATTCTGTACAGGTGATTTGTTTGCAGCTGAGCTCTTTACAGAATGGTTTCTTTGTAGATGAACTCTCTACAAGGTAACTGATCTTTCTACAGGGCAATTTGCTTGTGGCAGAATTTTATACAGGGTGATTTCTTTGCAGCTGAATTGTCTACATGGTGGTTTCTTTGTAGCTGAACTCTCTACAAGGTAACTTCTTCTAGCTGATCTCCCTACAGGGTGATTTGTTTGTAGCTGAACGATCTACAAGGTAACTTCTTCTAGCTGATCCCTCCACAGGGTGATTTGTTTGTAGCTGAATTCTGTACAGGTGATTTGTTTGCAGCTGAGCTCTTTACAGAATGGTTTCTTTGTAGCTGAACTCTCTAAAAGTTAACTTCTTCTAACTGATCTTTCTACAGGGCAATTTGTTTGTGGCTGAATTTTCTACAGGGTGATTTCTTTGCAGCTGAACTCTCTACATGGTGGTTTCTTTGTAGCTGAATTCTTTACAAGGTAATTTCTTCTAGCTGATCTCTCTACAGGGAGATTTGTTTGTAGCTGAATTATCTACAAGGTAATTTATTCTAGCTGATCTCTCTACAGGGTGATTTGTTCGTAGCTGAATTCTGTATAGGTGATTTGTTTGCAGCTGAGCTCTTTAAAGAATGGTTTCTTTGTAGCTGAACTCTCTATGAGGTAACTTCTTCTAGCTGATGTCTCTACAAGGTCACTAGTTTGTAGCTGAGCTCTCTACATGGTTGTTTCTTTGTAACTGAACTCTCTATAAGGTGACTTCTTCTAGCTGATCTTTCTACAGGGTGATTTGTTTGAAGCTGAACTCTCTACAAGGTAACTTCTTCTAGCTGATCTCTCTACAGGGAGATTTGTTTGTAACTGAACTCTCTACATGATGGTTTCTTTGTAGCTGAACTCTCTGCAAGGTAACTTCTTCTAGCTAAGCTCTCTACAGGGAGATTTGTTTGTAGCTGAACTCTCTACATGATGGTTTCTTTGTAGCTGAACTCTCTGCAAGGTAACTTCTTCTATTGATCTCTCTACAGGGCGATTTGTTTGTAACTGAAATCTCTACATGGTGGTTTCTTTGTAGCTGAACTCTACAAGGTGATTTCTTCTAGTTAAACTATCTCTTTCCATAGTTGTCCTACAAGGTAACTTCTTCTAGCTGATCTCTCTACAGGGTGACTTGTGTGTAGCTGATCTCTATACAGGTTTCTTTTTCTAACTGATCTCTTGAATTTTCTTCAGGGTGACTGCTCTATTAGGATGACTGCTCTATTAGAGTATCTCGATCTCGCACTTGCTGCACCAAGTTGGATTTCATGTTATAACTCCGTGGTTTTAAGTCTGATTCTTCTACACCATTGATGAGCCTTTCTAAGATGATTACTCCATCTGTACAGTGATTTTCAAAGCATTACCTCAAGCAGTTTATCTGGTAGGCGTGGCAAGCAGTCGTTTTTTTTATTAGCTAATCTCGATTGTGTAATTGTTACACAGTGTTGGTTTTTTCGTTGTATCTTCCTGGTTTTTAGCTCGATTTCTTTCAAACTACAAAAGGTTTGAGGTTCAATAGTTAACCTATTCACCCACCGATTTTCAGCTTCTTCCCATACGCGGTTTAACCTGTAGACGTGACAACATATTGGTGTTATTTTTCGTGAATAATCGCTCATAACGCTTTGTCTGTTTATTGTATTCCAGCCAAAGTTGGTACCGCGATGCGCCTTTATACCCCCCTTCTGTGTGCCAAATTTCAAGGCAATCGGATATGGCGTTCGCGTTTTATAGCATTTTTTGTAAGTGTGCGACAAGAGGAAGAAAATAAGAAGAAAAAAACCGAAGAAACTCAGCCAATTTTTGAAGTCGCATATCTCGGGAACGCGTGAAGCGATTTCGCTCAAATTTGGAATGTGGAGTGCTGAAGTTTGAGAGAGTGTCCACAGCAAACATCGTCTTGTTTCATCAAGGAAACACAGAGCTACGGAGGTGCGAAAATTGCGTTTTCTTTCTTCCTGTCAATATACTCACGGGTGTTACGCGCCGGCTTCTTGGGCCGCACGACGCACTACCGTGTGTCTTGATGTATGTGTGCATCTCCAGGTAACACTCAAAGTGTGTTTTACAAAGTAACAGAAGATTGTCCACTTCCAAAGAAAGACTTTGCCATGAAGATAGTTGATCAAAGAGGAGGAAACATTAACATTAAACAACACAGTGTATTTATTCACATTCCCAAGAATGCTGTAGCAACATACAATTTGGTTGAAGTGAAGGCATGTGGAAGCCTAGTTGGTCCTTTTAAACTCCCAGAAGACTATGAACGTGTTAGTGCATTTGTTTGGGCCTCAGCTGGCTATACATTTCAGCAAAATGTACAAATGTATCTCCAGCACTGTGATGCTGCCAACAGTGAGGAAGATATCAATGATTTATGTGTGTTAACTGCTAATGAAAGTGACAAAGTGTGGGATGATGATGAAGAGTGTGTGTATTTGATGCGTGAAGATGATGCCGATTGTTATTTTGAAGTTGGTAGTGATGAATGTTGTATTCACACCAAATCTTGGTGCACAAAGTGTGTAGCTAGAAGAAGGAGGAAGCTAAAGTCAAGAGATTTAAATCATTGTGTTGCTTTTGCATATTTGTCTAAACCTGTAATCACCAAGATTGGTGTGTCAATTTCCTTTGAAATATGTTTCTGTTATTCACTTGAAGATTGCATTCAGGTATGTACAGTATATCATACTGTAATTGTAGAACTGTTAACAGATCCAAGGGATCACCCAACAAAAGATTGAGATACTAAAAGCAGTCAGTCAAATACTCTAATAGAAGAGTCACCACATATGACACTACTGAGAATCCTACAGAGTATGAAAAGCTAGCATCTGTAGTATTATCCCATACATGAGCACACTTGACCTCCTAAGGGTATTTTCAAATGAAATATGAAATGTACATGGTCTTGTGTATGCCATTATTTAGGTTAGGTCCATAATAATTATATATAGCTAGCTATAGCTAGCTGATGACTGTCACTTATCCCTCTTGATCAATTTAGTTCACGTAGAAAGCAGTATGACTTCAATTTTTTTAGTCCTGAAACATATGAAAGCTTTAGCTTCTAGGGTGGCTTGTACTTGTAGCCCCCTGCTCCATATACTAGCTATCCAGGTACACGCCCACAAGCCAAACCCTGGATCTGCCCCTGGCCGAACAAAGCACCAACTTATAATGCTTTTAATTTTTTATTATTATGCTATGTTGCAGTGCTCAAAAATTCAGCCCATTGTGCTCATAATTATAATGCTCAAAAATTTATGCCATATTTCCAATGTTTTGCAGTTTCTGAATGTATAGAGCAATGCTTATGCTTTGAATGGAACTGTTTTAAAACATTGCTGCAAATGAACCTTTAATCAACTTGGCTGCTTAGTGTATTACAATAGTCATATTGAATGGCTACCTGCCTGCTCTATGAGAGTTTCTGACTATTGTAGTAGAATAGATTGATATTTTTACTTTGCATTTCACAAGCAAGGTTCTGTAGTTTAGCATAATTATTCTGCCTATTATGGTAACATTATGCTTGATACTTTAAAGTGCCTACAAACTGTACTATGCTTAAAATTATGCCAGCGTATTTGGTGCCTAATTGGAACTTTCAGGAGTGCATAAGTACACAAGGCACAAAAAAAAGTATCCATGTATGGCCTCTTACACATGCACTAATTGTCAAAATCCAACAGTCACCAGAACTCCTTATAGGGATAGATAGTCTTAAATTGTGTAAAAGTAGTAAGTGACCAATACAAACACCTGTGATTGATGCTTAAGTATAATTATAATCAATTGTATTATTATTGTAAATTGATTATGGTTAATTAAAAATTATTACAAACTACATAAGATGTCTAGTTTCTAAGTATAGTATCATCTTGTTTCACAACTTGGCTATTTTAACATTCATAAGAATTGTTTTATATTCATATAATGGTGTATGCTGTACAGTATTATAAGCTATTTTCCTGTAGACTGTTAAAGAGCAGCACAGAGAATTCATCTTACTGAACAATGCAAAGATATATTTTTTTCTTTGCAAAAATTCTGTCCTTTGTCTTAAGTATGACTCCAAACAATGTGATGGTTGGAAAATTTCACATACTGGGAAAGATAAGGTATTAATTGTAGTGCAATACCATAATGTACATTATGCATAAGGGAGAGTACAGTATAATGTAATACACGTAAGCAAGTATTTTATATTATGCAAGGTTTTTGCCAAACTGTAACAATGACAACCAATTCAATGTGACAATGGCAATTTATAATTGGGTAGTTGATATTTGAGGCACGTGTTCAGATGAGCAATTAATTTTTATAATGTGTCTGGCCCCATTTTTTCCTTTGGTGTGATATGTGGTTACTATAATTTGCTTTATTTTTGTGCAAAATATTTTTGTGATAAAAATTTCCGTGCATAAATATTTTTGTAGGATTTACGTGAATGACTACTCTATTAGAATAGTTTGATCTGGTGTTAAAAATTTTTCGTGTAAGAAATTTTTGTACAAGTTTTTGCGTACATTTTTTTTACAATGGAAAAAGCAAATTACAGTATGCACTGTTTACCAGTAATAAGTCAAGTTTGTTACAATAAAAGTAAATGAAAATTAAAAACAGAAAGAGATAAAGGAGAAGTTTAACATTTGAGTAGGGATCATAAAAATAAAAAGCGAGGAAGGTTGTTTAGACCTACAGCTATACTAGCTGGTGAACATTTAATCACCAAGGTGCAATGTAAGGGTATGGTACACATGAGCCTCAACTTAAATGCAAGCATTGCCTTATATGTAAAGTATAAATGTTCAAATTCTGTTTGTACACATTCAAGGATGTGAGAAGCATGCTTAGCACAAACCACAATAACGAATTATTGTGATTTTGAAGAATTTTCAACAAAGAGTTTTTTACAGGTGACAGAGATACCTTAATAGAACAGTCAGCCCATATTCTAATAAAGTAGTTGGGCAGATTTTTCATGCGTACACTAGTAGAAATGATATTTTTAAGCTCAAATTATTAGAATAATTGTTTCAGTTGAAGATTAAAGAGTAATGCACCTTCTTCTAAAATTCTGAATGGAAGCCAAAAGGACACATGCCATAATCATCATGATCTGATGTTATCATTGTTATATAATTTTGATGATACACTCAATATCTAAACACTGATTAACTGAACACTTGATCATCCGAATGTAAATTGACTGCTTAATTAGAGTATTTTGTCAACAAGTGTATGCTTTATTGGAGCAGTTGAGCAAAGCTCTGTATATAAATGCAGTATACGTATTATTGTATTACACTGCTTGATTATATGAACACCTTCCTTAGTTCAGACAATTGAGGTTCTACTGTATTCAAGTAATTTGCTACAATGTACCTGCTTTAATGATTTAATGACATAACATGTGTATACTTTTAGATCACACCAGCAGATCTATGCTTTCAACACTTTAAAATGGGTGATTTAAAAGCATTGGAGAGAGAAAATGCTTATCCGCCACGATTTTTTCTCACTTTACGTAGCAATGGTTCTATCCAACATCTGTCTACCATTGTTCATGTTGTAATGAAGAATAATGAAGACAAAAAGCAGACCTGTAATAATGGAACTGAAACTCTCACCTTTCCTGTTCATACCATTGATTATGTGGAATTTGATCAGGATGAAAGTGTACTTCCATCAGGTATTTATGCATACTACAGTTTGCAGATGTCCATGTAGGCATCATAGTATGATAATGCAATTCATAGTTTTGTTGCGTACCATATAGTATTTGCATTATATAGCTACTGCCATCTTTTCTCAAACTACAGGCCACTCAAAAGTCAATCTCACATTCCTTTCACAGTATTAGTTTTGTACAGTATGCTTCAAGATGACCTGAAATGCTTCTCAAAAGTTTCTATGAAATTTTAAAAATGTATAGTATTTGTATATTTGATGGAAGTTTTTGCTGATTGACTGACTAACTGACCAGCCAACAAACAGCACCTATACGTAACTGATGCCTTCAGATCAGTACAGGTATAACTCAATAATGGCTATTAACATTAAATTATATTGTAGTCAATTTTTTTATTGTTTTGATAAATTATACAGCTACCATGTAACTAGTTATGTGAAGCCATGAGTTACTGATCATGTTATTAGTTAATATGTAACTTTTAATATATCACTTATATACTATTATTATGCTTAGATTCTCATCTGGCTAAGAAAATTTTACATGGAGGGAAAGAATACAAGTTGTACAAGAAATATTTTGCTGAAATGACACATACCCTGACTGATATTGATACTCTACTTCCATATTTTATATCAAAAGAAGTCATAAATGTTCAAGATAGAGCTGTCATTAAGAGTAAACCCAGACCCTCGGATCAAGTTAATGAGCTTTTGATGTACATCAATGGTCCTTTGAGTGTGAATGACACAACCAGCTTCTATTCTTTGCTAGATGTTATGGAAGAACATGGAAACATCACTACCAAGCAACTGGCCAATGCTATGAAAGGTTTCTACAGCATGCATAGACATTAAACTGCTCTGTTTGTTTGCATGTGTACAATAAATTTCATAAACAGGAACACACAGGGCTGGTGGAATCTGTATATAGCAGGTTTACATCTAGGAGAATTTTCAGACAGAAATTACACTCTTTTAGTACCCAATAACAAAGCAACATACAAGTTTTGCATACGAAAATTATTTTACAATGAAAAAAAAAAGCAAATTACTGTAAGTAAATTTTCCTTAATATGTCCTTAATGTAAGCCAAATTTCAAAGCAATCAAGCAGCGTGTTTACATTTATAATGTTTTTTTTTGTAAAGTGAGTGAAAAAAAGAAGATACATCTAAGCTTCTGAATGAAGAAGTCCGGATAAACTTTGAGGGCTCATAATTGATTAGGATATCTTGCTTAAATTTGGTATGTGGGGTGCAAAAGATGGAGGGCGTAGTATAAAAATCATCTCATTTGGAGAAGAGAGCACAAAAGTTCCATATACGTGATAACTACATTTTCTTTGTCAATATACCCATGGTGATCTCTTGGCTGCATGACGCACTTCTGGGAAATGTCAGACATATTTAATGATTAGCTTGCACTTCATCAAAGTTCACTCTAAACTTATTTACTATGCTATTGTGTAATACAAATATTGAAGCATCTTTATCCATTTAAGTCATTTAATTTGTCCCTCTGTTAAAAATTTGAGCTACTGTGTATGGTATAGTTCAACTTGTTTGCATACCATTAGGTGAATTGCAAGCTCAACATCAGGCTGATCATAAAGTACATCAAGGACAAGCCATCACAAGAAGTTTGTCAGCTGATGGACACTTGCGTACTAATGGTGTAGTTTGTAATGGCCAGCATGAAAGTAAGTTTATATTCTAGCAAAAAAACAAACATGCAGCTGGACCAAAAGAAAGGGAGTGTCCACAAAAGTACAAAGAACTGGAAATAGTAAAGAGTTGACATTTAAGTATTTATTTCAAGTAGTTAAAATTCAGCATTGAAGATCATCCTAACTAAAGATCCTATACTTAAATTCTTGTCCCTTTTGTGTAGCTTTTGATAAGGGCATCTTTAATAATTATATCTTGAAAGTCAAACCAGTTGTACAGCATTATTTATCCACTCAGTTACAGGTAAACGTATTATCCCTATTGACTTCCATTAGTTTATCATGTAAGATTGGAAAGTGATATATTCAGGTAAAATTTATTTTAGTGCCCTGTCTCCCTGGTGTGACCACCATGGTCTAAGTGTGGCATTTGGCTGGCATCAGGATGGCCTGTGGATCTGGGTGGGATTTTTCAATCCTAGTAGGTATTTGTCCTGTTTCACATTTAGTAAAACAGTTACGTTTAGGCTTGCCTAACTGGTAAAGCAAAGGAAAATAAAAGTATTTAAATTGACCTTTCAAAAAAATCATTATACTGTAACTGTCATAAACATATATACATATTTTATGTACTTTGATGCTCATCTTATATAATTCTCATTTAGCTGATCGTTGTATTGGGGTAGCATTATCTTCAACTGATTATGAAGCAATCTTAGATGATGGAGAAGTAGAAATAAATGAAACGCATTTGTAAATTATTTTAAAAACTGTTTTACAGTATTATTACATTGGCACATGTCATTTGAATTGTACTATTCTCTGATCAATAAGAATCAGGCATTAGCTAGATTCAACATAATAAATAAATCTTAATATGTAATAAATGTGTCAGTACATTATTATTGTTATTGCATATGATCTTGTATTATGCTACTCAGGTAGGTACGTGCATACTCAAACTAAGACAGGTTTCACTGTGAAACATGAATCATGGGTGTATATTAATTAGCTAGGAGCATTATATAAACATGGATACAAAACATTCCATTTGAACAATTCATGCCTGCGATTATCTTATAACAGTGTGTAGCTACACAAAAGCTTAAAACATTGCAGTAAAACTAGCAGTACTGACCAAATTTAGAATAGTCCGGAGAAGCTCGGACACTTTAAAAACATCGATATTTAGAAAAGAAATAGAATTCTACAATTGACTACAAGCTACTGTACTATTGTGGCTATCTGTGGATAGGGTTTCCACTCTAACTGGAAGTGTCTGGAGATTATCACTTAGACTGACTTAACAAATAAAGTAAACAAGTGCTAATTTTATTATTGGATTGTTTATAGCATTCAATATCAGAATAAGTTTAACATATGCAAATGTCCAAAAGGTAGTCCTGTGATCAAAAATCCCACAATGGCTGCATTGGACCTGTGGAATAGGAAGATGCCTTCTTTGACTGTTTCAGGTGATTTTCAAACAGCAAGCAAGTGCCAATTTATTATAGCTAACTCTGCCTATTGCTTTCAATATCAGTGTAGTTTTAACATGTGTAAATATCTAATAACCGGTGACATGACTAACAATCAATAACAGCTATGGATGTGCTTGTGCATGCTATAGTACTACAAGAAGTCTTCACTTTGGTCTTTGACCACCTTAAATACAATGATTTTGAATAGGCTGTCCAATGTAGCTATGATGGGATTTTTGGCCATGTGACCACTTTTTAATATTTGTGACCTAATTTTAGAAAACCGTCAATATCCGCACAAATTAAAATATATATATATATTTTTTTTACAAATTAATGACATAAGATAAAACAGTACATAATAAACAAAAACAAATTATCTTACATATGGGCCTCAGCGACCTGCACAGCAATCGGTGCCTCAGCAATGGGACAGCGCAAACTGGACCTGGCACCGCGAATGCACATAATTGCAGACTTCAACAAAGAGAAGCTCAATTTTCATCTCAGCCATCCCATCACTATTCCATAGAAAGACTGTGCTTTGCACTCAAAAGGTTGGCCAATCTCTTATAAAACTGAGTAGCAGCATCACCTATTCCACCAGTAGTAGTAAAAATTAAGGGAGTAAATGAGGCATTCTCTACTTCATGAACCCGTTGTTGGTATTCACGTCTCTTTTCCTTGTCATGACGTCGGTATGCAGAGTGTAGGGGTTGATTTGAGGGTGCACTAGGGTTAAAAATTCTTACATCAAAGTATGACCTCTCAAATCGTCCTCCCCAAAAACCATTAGCTGCAATGTCAAGCCTTGCGTTATCATCACGATTAGCTGTTTTGTATTGAAGGGTCTCACCAGAAAGAGGCTGAAAGTGGGGTTCAGTGACAACATTGTTACAGACCTCGGAAAGTAAATTGGCAGTTAGATCACGCACTTCATTATGTCTCAGAGAAGGAAACCCACCCTTTGGGCAAGACAGAGCATGTTCTATGGTAAAAGAGTGACCACAGGCACAGGAAGTAGGGCAGGCAGATGGTAGCCAATGATAGCGAAGCGCAATTACATCACGAAAAGCAGTTTTATGAAGCACAAAATTATGCGACTTCAATGGAAGACAAGAGAGCCAATTCGATGCACCCTTCTCCTGAGCCAACATGACTGAGGAACGCATGCTAGGAGGAAGTTCATCGAACAAATGATTCAGTGGCAGATTGAAGTTGCTCTTGATGGCTCCTAGAGTGAAACTTGGATCGCAACTGAACCTGTGCATCAAGACAGTCACCTAGTTGATGTACCTGAGAGATAATCAAGCCAACGAGACCAGCAATTACTTCTACAGAGCAGGAACGCTGCTGTGACACAACAATCGAAGGATCAAACACACCAAGGCCTCCTAGCCGCACAGGCAAGGCAAATAGCTTTCTCTCCACATCACCAGGGACAGTTCGACCCAATAGACTAGGAAGGAAAACAGATTAACAAAATGTTCAAGAGGAAGGAAAAGGTCTGTAGAACAAGAAGAAACACGAAAAAAATAGTTCCATCGGAAGAGAGACCATGACAGAAAGCAGCATAGGAAGCATGAGGTTGTGTTTCGGCAAAGAGGCTCAAGGTCTTAAGATCATCAATCCAGCCATCCACTTTACGTCTCAAAAATAGCTGTTCAAAGGCAGGAGTGCCAATTACACCTCCCAGATAACGGTGTCCTTCAGGGTGGGGACTATTCTACGGAACGGAACGGAACGGAACGGAATGATGGACTAAACCACGGAACGGAACGCTTTCTCAAACTGAAGCTTGTAACTTACCATTGCTGAAACTTCCCTTATAAGTTAGCAGTGGAATCTCCAGTGGGTGGTTAAACCTTAAACATAAGATAAAAAGAATTAACGGATCGATTGTGGGTTTTTGTTGGTTGTCATTAGTAACGAAGTTGTTGAAACCATCATAATAAATGAGACATGTATATACATTTACAAATTCAGTAACCCTCGGTCACATGCGACCACAAGGCTGGTGATCAAGTGATACCAATGTGGGCATGGCAAGGGAGAAAAGTAATTACAATTACAAACAAAAACAACGATTACAAAACAAAACAAAAATATTAAATTACAAGTACATTATCACAACCACTCTCGGCAATCCCTTGCCATAAAAATCCTCTGGGATGCAGTCATACAAACCTTCGAGGCATCATCCAGCATCCGTCGAACCAGTGACCTTGTGATATTGATGTCCTTATCAATAAAATGTAGTACATTGTAAGTGTTAGTGACTGAAAATTTCTGGAAGTGACCTAAAACGCTGATCTCAAGAGTCTCATAAAAGTTGGTAACATTTAACCGATCTAGCTCTGATAGAATTTGGTGGTATTCAGCCTTATTTTGTTTGCGAGATCTAGCCTGCTCAAGATGGTGGGCACTGTCCAATGGACATGTCAGTTCAAATAAAAGCATACTAGAAATGACGGTATTATGGATAACAATGTCTGGTCTAAAGGGGGTCACAATCACATTAGGTGGAAGTGTAGATGGGGGTGACTCACTGGCTCGCAAGTTAGGAAGGTCAGCATAAACCCGGATATAGGGCAAGTCAATGTAA
This sequence comes from Dysidea avara, assembly GCF_963678975.1. Classification (NCBI taxonomy): domain Eukaryota; kingdom Metazoa; phylum Porifera; class Demospongiae; order Dictyoceratida; family Dysideidae; genus Dysidea; species Dysidea avara. The sequence continues at coordinate 9,010,498 of NC_089276.1, forward strand.
ACCCTGATGAAACTGTCGACCAAAGACTGAATGACTAAATCATGTCGATAAGTGTACCTTTCCTGAGATAACGCAACCGGACAGCCCCCCAAGACATGAGCAGTAGTTGGACGTGAGGAATCACAAAGTACACATTTTGCATGACATTGTATATTCCACCTTCGCAAGTTCATGGCAGTTGGCAGTGTCCGAAGCCGCCCGCAAAAGAAATGACAGCTGACCAGGATGCATACTGGATAGTAATCGGTTCCAAGTTCGACAAGAGGTCTCAAGCTCGGCAGAGTCTGCAAACTTGCACTGAACAGAAAGTGTTTGAAGATGATCCTCAGAGGTAGATTTAACCTCACTAAGTAGTTGAGTCTTAGCTGTCACATACAATGATCTCGCAGTAGGTAATGAAGAGAGTTGCTTCCTGGCTGTAGATAGGATGGAATAATCACAATCCTGAAATTGCAGAAATTCTTGCCCTAAATGTAGATGCACGCCCAGCTCTTGGAGCTTAGGGTCTGAGGAAGCACTGATACATGACAACAAGCTAATCTTGGCCTCTCTTGTAACATTAGATACACTTGGGCAGCATATCCCCGGGTAATAAAGGACTACACGTGTTGCACTTCTTGGTAGATGTAGCCATCTTTTCAAGTAGCGAGTAGCCATAGACTCCATCTTCGATATGGCAGTAGGTGTAACTGCATCCACACTAAGGTGGAAACGCAACAATGATAAAATGTAGTTTCGATAAATCCAAAGTTTGTATTCTCCACGTATGCGTAGGGTGTCAGTAGCTGATAGTAATTCTGTTATCCGGCCTACCATACGTTTATTAGCAGATCTCTTTGTAGTACTTAATGATACACCAATAAGCTTTCCTAAAAACTTTGTGCCGCCTTCAGTAATTGACCTTGTAACACCTTTAGATAAAACTATTCCTTTCTGCAAACACTTAGAGCCGTCGAATAGGTACAATATACACTTCACAGGTTTGAAAGATAGATCCAAGTCACATGCTCTACGGTCAACTGTTTGAAGAACACTAACATGTATATCAAAGTTATCAGAAACCAACGTAACATCATCAGCATAACCCATCACTGAATGCTCACTGGAGTTAACTACTTTCAATGAAGGCCTCCATTTAGCTTTACTGGTGACCGGGTCTGTCTCAAGAGGAACGAATTTCCTAGAACAGGGTAGCCACTGCGTCCTATTGAGATCAACTGTTTCATATACCACTTGTCCATTATCTTCACTATACACAATTTTACAAGATCCATCAGTGTAGTACTCATCAACATAAGCTTTGTACCATCCTGGCAATTCTCCATTGTCTTCAGTCCATTTTATTCTGTAATTCACCTTACTGTAGTGGGATGAGCTGTATCAGTGATGTTCATCCATACGGAAGGGAACTTTATGTGAGCTGTTTTTCTTATTTAGACTTTAGAAAACAGTCTGGGCCGGTCTTTCAAGTCATAAGTCAGTGTATAAATAAAGCAAGCAGGAAGATACTGGTAACAGGAAAGAGCCAGCTGAATTAAAACTTGAAGAATTTTGTGCAGTGTGTGAGGAGCAAATATTTTGGCAGACCGCAAGGAGGATATATTCTGCAAACATCACTGAAGTGTATGCATGGAGTTATTTATATATTAACAGCTGGTGCAGTGGACTAATGCCGTATTCAATAGTGAGCTGATTTTATCTGTTGCACAATTCAAGGATGTGTCTGACTGCTAGCCTTGAATCAGGCTAAATGTCAAAACTCCAAGATCAGCCAAATCTCTATTATAAGCCGCATGTGAAACCACGCCCGTAGCCACCAGGCAAACGTGATTTGGACCAGGATGTGTGTGTAATTTCAATGTATCTAGTCAGACCTGAAGTGGAACACTTACATTAATTACATACCACCTAAGAATCCTAGGATTTCTTAAGTGTAACATTTCACATGCTTCACTTCAAACAAAACAGGTTAAATTTGTTCGTCTATTTTCAAGTGATTCCCAGTCCAGCTGGTCCATGAAATTACAATGGGATCACATGTATTTGTTACAGTGCGGGCTGTCCTGTGTTGGATCTACTCTAGAGTTGAGATTTCAAGGTAGACTCACTGCCAATGTACTGTTGTAGCATGTTTAAGTGGAGGACAAATGAAATAGTAATGCTAGATTATTTATGTATACAAATTTTTCATACTGAAATTGATATCCCATTTTGATTTATACTTCCACTTTGCAACATATTCAAGAGCAAGAAGCTACCACACTTAATCTCCAACCACTGTCATTAATTAACCAAGATCTCACTAGTCTGTAATTCACCTTACTGTAGTGATTTTATTGATTCATCTGTATGTTTTCTTCATTTCCTTTGAAGTTGTACCAAGAGTTCATAATAAGGTGGAGAGTGTCTAACTTGAATGCATTCACCAAACACCCTGCTTAAAGTAACACCTCGGCCTTATTTCAGAACAAAGGCTTTACCTTCTTCAGCAACTCTAATCAACAGTTTTCTATCCCCCAGTAAAGGTGTTGATTTGATGAAAGGTGAACTTTACACAGGGTGTTTGTACAGGCCATACTGAGAGTTAGACACTCCCCCCATACAAATCAGTATTACAAACTCTTGGTTGTACAGTATAGGTAAACAAAGATAAGTTTCTCTCCCATCTTATTCTAGGGTTTCTATTGACAAGGAAAATTCAATTATTTGTATACAGGCTCAAAATTGAGAAAATATAAAGAAAGTGAATTAATATTATACAGTCAGTTTGCTTTTGGATATTTAATGTCTCCAACCACAACAATAATTCGATGAATCCATGCATCTCATCACTGGTCGTCTGAACATTCTGAAAGTGATACCTCACTCAATCAACCATATAATCTGTTTATTAGACTGAATAAAGTCATGATTACCTAAACAATCACTTAATTAATGTTTTATAATTATCCTATTCCATTTTCCTGGAGGTTCCACTGATAAAATGCAATTTCAGCAATGATAGCAGCTAGCCAAGCTGCAAGTTGATTCAGAAAGCATTCCATTCTGTAAAATAGACCCCATCCAGAATTCAACTCAGTACTCAGGCTGAGATATCTGACAATAGTCCACTACTCTGTTAATGAATCATTGATGTTCACACAATATAGCCTCCTTGAGGTATCTGAATGTTTGCTCCTCATACACTGCACAAAATTCCTTTAGATTCTACTTAGACTGAGTTGATTCAGCTTGTCACCATACTTGTTTCCTTTGTAGTGTAGCTATACACATACTGATTAGAAAGGCTGGGCCTCAGACTGTACATTCTAAAGTCAAGTAAGTAAAAATAATTCACATACTAGTAAAAACAAGTCATGCATTAAGTTCCCTACTTGATATATCCGAAGATGAAATCACTGAGTCAGCTATTCCCACAATTAGTACTTCGTTACTAATGACAACCAACAAGAACCCACAATCGATCCTTAAATTCGTTTTATCTTTCTTGGGGTACGTTTGATTACCTGCTGGAAGTGCCACTGATAACTTGTACAGCAATGGTAAGCTGCAAGCTTCAATCTGAGAAAGCATTCCGTTCCGCAGTTTAGTCCATCATTCCGTTCCGTTCCGTTCCGGCCGTTCCGTAGAATAGTCCCCACCGTCCTTCAGCAGTAACCTGAATGTCACAGTCTGCAAAAATTGTTCTAGCATCAGTTAAAACAGTTTCCTTGACTATCAAGATAGTTTTAGTAGCATTTGGAAAATAGCCATAACGGGACCCTACGGAAGATAACAAGTCCCACCACTGCTTAAGCTTGGAAAGCTTGCCACCAGCAGCAGAGTCAGCGTTGGAAAAATTTTAAAATGCATTTTATTTGTTCTTTGTTTTCTACAGGGAAAGAGGAATGGACTAGCCAAGTTTCAGCTTCCTAAGTTAAGCAGCGTTGGAAATACAGCACTAGACAGCCGGACGAGCAAATAATTTGATATGTACAGAAGCTATCGAGAAAAGAATCTACAGACGCTTACATAAACCATCATAACTTACTGATACAACGATGTACGGAATTGAATCTTGGCTCATTGTGTTCGCCATGAATTTGTGCATCCACCAAAGTATAGCTTTTCCCCCAGGAATGCTTCTTTGTTCGAGAAGGAAGGCAATTTCACTGAAAAACGATTGTCGGTAAATTCTTTCGTCACCCTAAAGTAAACAAACGTCTGTAACTTTGGAATCGTTTCGTGTATGGAGATGAAACAAAGAGTTTTGTACTCACTATGGACAGGCGAACACGATGATTCCCAAGATTTATCCATTGGCGGCTTAATTCGCCCACCAGCGAGGCGATAAAAACTTGCGTAATTTTTTTTCTGGAGCTTGCGTTTTTTACCCATAGTTTT
>NC_089276.1:9315080-9406009 GCF_963678975.1 Dysidea avara
GGAACCTCTGGAACCTCTGGAACGCTGGAACCTCTGGAACCTCTGGAATCTGTGGAACCTGTGGAACCCTGGAACCTGTGGAACCCCTGGAACCTCTGGAACCCTGGAACTTCTGGAACCCTGGAACCATGGAACCTCTAGAACCCTGAAACCTCTGGAACCATGGAACCTCTGGAACCCTGGAACCTCTGGAACCATAGAACCTCTAGAACCATGGAACCACTAGAACCCTGGAACCTCTGGAACCTCTGGAACCCTGGAACCACTGGAACCTCCGGAACCCTGGAACCTCAGGAACCCTAGAACCATGGAACCTCTAGAACCCTGGAACCTCTGGAACTCTACTGCATAATACACTTTATAGTAAAATTCTGTAGGCAGTTTAGCAACTTTGAAACTTTTAACAAACAGCAAGGAACTCATGCGCTATGAAGCATTGAATCAGTTTGCTTCATTTCACATCCGTACTGTTAGTGCTCTCAGTGGCCATTTTGTCAATCACATGATAGCTGTATATCAACAGAATCACCATCACATGACAACCAAGATGATATCAAGAAAATGTTTCTATGATGCAGTATAGACCCTTTGCAGGTGAGCTGCTGCCATAGCAACATCCACCATTTTGCAGTACAACCTGTCATCAACAGCATAGGAAAGAGCATAGGTTTAACCTGGTCAACCATTACTGTAGAGTGAAGAATAAGCAGCTCTTAGACTACTTCCCGGTACTGTTTTACTCTTATAGAAACCAACGCTATCAGGGTTTTGAGAACGGGTTGTACTCCAAGATGGCATATTTTGCTATGGCAGCAGCTCACCTGCAAAGGGTCTATAGTCGAGTTATAGCCTTTGGTGTATCGATATGTGAAGGAAGAAGATGAAGAGATAATTCTTTTGAACTTTAAAGGCACAGAGTGAAGTTCTGGGATGAAAGGATGCGATGAAGGATAGACCCATTTAAACCCAAATGTAATGGTGAGTAACATAGTGTTTGTAGTTTTTAGACAGCTTTAAAAGTTCTTGTTCTATATTAGTTTGTTTAAAAAGCTTGCGTATAATCCAGTTATCTGGATTAAGCATTTTCAGTGCTTGTTAAGCAGTTTGCAATCTAATCCAAAACAGTCAAGCTGTAAAACAAACAAATTACCCTGTAGATAGTTCAGCTAGAAACAAGTTACCCTGTAGAGAGATCAGCAAGAAACAAAGTCACCCTATAGAGAGATCAGCTACAAGAAGTCACCTTGTAGAGATTTCAGCTAATAAACTACCATGTAGAGAGTCCAGCTACAAAGAAACCATCCTGTAGAGAGTTCAGCTACAAACCAGTTACCCTATAGAGAGATCAGCTAGAAAGCATGTCACCCTGTAGGGAAACAGATCACTGCATAGAGAATTCAGTCATGCTGTAGAGAGATTAGCTAGAAGAAGTTACTTTGTAGCAAGTTCAGCTATAAAAAAACTACCCTGTAGGGAAGCCACAACCAAGTTACGCTATAGAGAGATCATCTAGAAACAAGTCTCCCTGTAGAGAGTTCAGCTACAAAAAATAATCAACATTTAAAGATTTCAGCTGCAAACAAATTATTACCCTGTAGAGAGTTCAGCTATACAAACAAATCTCCCTATAGAGAGATCAGCTATAGAAGAAGTAACCTTGTAGATAATTCAACTACAAAGAAACCACCCTGTAGAGATTTCAGCTACAAATAAATCACCCTGCAGAGAGGTCAGCTACAAACAAATCATCCTTTAGAGAGTTCTGCTACAAGCAAATCATCCTGTAGAGAGTTTAGCTACAAACAAATCACCCTGTAGAGAGTTCAGCTACGAACAGATTACCCTGTTGAGAGTTCAGCTAGAAACAAGTCACGCTGTAGAGAGATCAGAGAGAAACAAGTCATCCTGTAGAGAGATCATCAATTTAATTTACTTTGTAGCGAGTTCAGCTACAAACAAATCACCCTGTAGAGTGTTCAGCTATAAACAAGTTACCCTATAGATAGATCAGCTAGAAACAAGTCACTCTGTAGAGAGTTCAGCTACAAAGAACCCACCTTGTAGAAAGCTCAGCTACAAGTTTAACAAGCTACCCTATAAATTATAGAGATCAGCTAGAAACAAGTCTCCCTGTTGAAAATTCACCTAAATCACCCTGTAGATAATATTTCAGCTATAAACAGATCACCATGTATAGGGACCCGCCGATTATGCTCATAATTTTACCTAGTATGCTATGCTGCACTGCTAAAAAATTTACCTATTACGCTTAAATTTATGCTCAAACTATGCCCAATTATTTATGCCTCAGTTCTCATGCTCTGCTAATAATTTCCAGTTTATGGATAAATAATAAGTGGCTGAAGCACAAACCTACTTGTCAAAATGCATATCACAGAAAAGATTGATGTACTCTAATAGAACAGTCAGCTATGTGATTGTTCTATTAGAGTTACTAACTGTTCTATTAGAATATATCGATCTTTCTGTGATAGCTATTTTTATAAGCAAGAATTCATACTGTTACAAAATATTCTACCTATTATGCTAGCATTATGTTCAATGATTTCAGGCACCTATTATGCCCATAATTATGCCGTAGAGAGATCAGCTGCAAACAAGTTATCCTGTAGGGAATAATTGGCATGTAATAAAATAAATATGTATTATATAATTTGTACATTTGCTGATAAAATCAGAAACAGCTAATGTATTAAAAATTTGTCTTCTTCCAGTGGTAAAGAAAGATAGGTTAAAAAAACTCCACAGCCGGCCATAGGCTGGCTTTGGGGTACACATACAAACACTAAAAAGTGATTCCTAATTCAAAGCATCCAAGCTGTAGAAAAGAGGGCAGCCCTCAAACAGGCTATGGTGAAAAAAGATGTGAAATCCAAGGTGGCAGCCGAGAAATGGCTGTGATGGTAGGTAAATGGTAAAAAAATTTAATAATGACAAATCCAGGTGAATTTGGTGCCAAAATCAAGTGGCACAGAATTCATCTGAATTGTCATTATTAAAATTTTTACCAATAACCTACGATCACAGCCATTTCTTGGCCGCCACCTTGGATCTCACATCTTTTTCACCATAGCCTTTTTGAGGGCCGCACTCTTTTTTTACAGCTTGGCTGTTTTGGATTAGATTGTTATTACAGCTTTACATTGAGGCCTTTGTTAACAGTTAGTGGCAGAATGCAAATTACCAAGCAAGGATGGCCAACTGTAATAAGGTTACCTGCTGTATGTACATGTACACTTTTTATTGTGCTAGATTGTTCTCTGGGATAATGACTATACTGCATGTACATCATCTTGCCATCATCCAGGTAGTTTTAGACATTTTAAATGATGCGATGGCTACCACAAGTTTGACATGCACGGTGTAGACACTAGTGATGGTATTAGTTGAACGTTTTCTATATAAGTACAAGACTTGCATGTATTATTATTATTATTATTACTAGGCCCGGGGCACATATAACCAAGTACAACTACCAACGGGGCAATCTACAAATGGGGCATGTACAACAGTGCATGACCAGCACAGTGAATAGTGATAATCACAGGTTTAACGATAAAATAACTGTTTTGCAAAAAAATAAATTCTTGCAGGCTACATAAGTACAAGTATAAGAAAAATTAGGACTACACTGTAGAGTAGGAACAATGTACATGTATATGTGTATATGCAAGTAGTCAGCAAATTTTTGCCGATTAGTTAAAAGTATAACGCACCACATATTGCTAAACTGCATGTACTCACTTAGAAGTTTATCAAGTTATCTAGCTTAACACAAGGTTCACTCACTAACTATGTTTACATGGTATTACATGTATAGCTATATTATGTGGTTTGCTTGACATATCATGTGAAGAAACACAAGGAAAGTCACGAAGGAAAGAATGCTACCAGTCCGGATATAAGAGAAGTGTGCTTGACTTTATCCAACCAATACTGTCATGTCGCTATGAAGAATAATCAAGGCAAGTTTTTGGGTGATGTTTTATCACCAGCCACGCCCACCCTGTCATCATCTTTACTATGCAGTACTATTGTACTGTATGATAAATGTGCCCTTGGGATGGTGCTACTGATGCAAGTTTTCATACCCAATGGAGGATTTTAATAGTGTTGCATATGGTGACTGTTTTATTAGAGTATTTGACAAGACTACAAAATCTTGTGTACAGAATTAGTGTGTGTCTGTCTGTCTGTCTGTGGGGAGGAACAGAGACTGTCGGTTGAGTGGTTTCCACAGCCTCAGCCTGTGCATGGAGCTAAGGTCCATTGGAGAGACAAGGCGAGGCAGGAGCCATAGGACCTGATTCAAGAGATTCAGTACTGCCTTGCCAAAGACAGGAACGTGTAGAGAGATGTGTGCCAGAAGGTGCAGAACACTACTCTTTCTGCACAGGAACTTGTCACCATGAATTTCAAAGTAGACAGGGTATTGCCAGACAAGTATTAAATGACATGTCCACAAGGGAGGAAGAGGTAGCCATGGTTTGGTTCACTACCAATAATGTGAGGCATCGTCCAGTGGATGGCTTCACTTTAATGGTCAATGGTGTGTGTGTGTGTGTGTGTGTGTGTGTGTGTGTGTGTGTGTGTGTGTGTGTGTGTGTGTGTGTGTGTGTGTGTGTGTGTGTGTGTGTGTGTGTGTGTGTGTGTGTGTGTGTGTGTGTGTGTGTGTGTGTGTGTGTGTGTGTGTGTGTGTGTGTGAAAGGAAAGTGGCATGTGCCCTGTACCCCCTCCCATCACTTCAATAGCATTGTAACCTTTCGCTTTTGATACATGCACTGTATATATGTGGAAATTTGATGTTTAATAACATATAAAATATTATAGTATTGTCAATACAGTATGTACAAATTATGTGCTTTGACTTCAAGTTCGGTGACACTAAACTAACTAAGGGCAGCCATACAAGTTTAATTTGACAGCAAGTTTGTGGTTATGCACAAAAAATGCAGAAACCCAGACCATACTGAAAAATCTCAGTGGAGTAACTTATGTACGTACAATGTTTCAAAAGTGGCAGAATGGATCAGATAAAGCATAATACAATTTTAAAAGGAGACTACTGCAATTCATGGAACGTATGCGGTGGCCAAAATGAATGATGATTTTAGATTATGTGGCAGTAGGTTGGAAAACCAGTTACTGATGAGGAAGTTTAAACATTGTAATTGAGTGGACATCAGAGATACCCTTTCCACAGCAGTGTGAACATGACAATCACAAAGTTCACGCAATGCACTTATTCCTAATAGAGCAATCACCAATATGTGGTCAGTACAATTTATTGCTTCACACTATCAGAGAGTAGCTGGGAAAGAAATAACACTTATTTTGCTTAAATTATAGTACAGTTGCCATTACAGTATTTTCACCGGTCATGAGAAGTGTGTGAAAAATCAAACACAATGACCATTAACATGAAGGGACACATGCACTTAGTAGGCGGACATTCAAAAGAGATAAATCTAAGAACTAATTGATGTTGCTCAACAATACTGCAAATGACAGTCAAAACCCTTCACCTTATGATGTGTGGTGATAAACAAAAGCTAAATAGAGCCTACATTATCGAGGTAACTTTCAACTACTCTATTAGCGTATCTTGATGTACTTGACATTAGTGCTGCCACAATATGTGACTAGATATAGCAAAATCAACCATATGGGTGCAAGAGCCAAAAATGAGAAAACACCAGCATGAAGTTGCTGCACTATCAGGCTAACAATTTCCATATCAAACTCCTCTTCAACTTGTCAGGTCTGCTTGTGGTAGACTGTTTTCTGGCGGCCTGTATTACCATGCTAGATGTCTGTACAGGTTTGTGAACAGCAGGGAAGTGCTTTTGGGGGTTTATGTATACACTCTGGACAGACGATCAGTAAGCTGAATGTGTGATGTATGTTTGTTTTGTGAGATTTCAGTCTATTCCTGGCTCTGATGGGCTGTTTTGTGGTCTGGTGCCTTCAATTACCATCCTCATCCATTTTGTAGTCTATCTCTTACCCACCCTGCCACCCCAACACTCAGCCCCTTTTTGAGGACTCATGATATAGCAACACTGGTGAAAAATCTATCTAAAATGGTGGGAAACTCTACAAGAGTTATCGTGGCCACCAGGTGTTCTTAAATGTTATGAATTGCTCCATCTTTGTTGAAAAATCCATACGTGTAGTTGCCAAGGCTGGTGAGTAACAATGCATTAAATTATTAAAATACATTTTTTCTCTGAATCAACAATGCACCCACAAGGTGATTTTCCAAAATCCAGTAACACATAGAAAAACTCCATATCATATATCACCAAGGTTTATGTCACGATACAAACAGATAACTAACTATAACATGACAAACTCCTCCTTGTAAATTAAAATATCTAAGTTGGACATATACTTCAAGTTAAAGTTACTCATGGTAATCAGTTTAAAACATCTTTTACTACAGATGAGAAAAGTGGTTAGCACTCTATAGAAACCTTAAAATCTCAGTTTACTTCGGGGTTGAATTGTGCTCACCACTATAAACCATCAATGCATACTTAATTAAATAACAAATACCATATGTCTGGCCTCCCCACATCATTGTACAGGGTACAAAGTGGTGCATACCTGCTGTGCATCCATATTATAACATATCTGCTGGTTAGAGCTCGATATCTTCCGTCTTAGCTGAGCAAGACGGAAGATATCGAGCTCTAAAATACAACGTCCCCACACTACAGCGGCTATTTTACATCTGTGACGTAATTTCGGATAAGGTTCATTAGGATATCACAACATTTTATTTCTACTGAATACATAACACCCAAGAAAATTTTAAACTTTAGACCCTCTGAAATTGAATGTGAGACGGATTTCAGCAGTTTAATAGAATAGCTATTACTGAATACTCTGATTTGCCTGACTGCTACATTAGCGTGACTGTTCTATTAGAGTATCTCGATCTTTTTAGTTATGCTCGGACCTGGGCCTCGATTCCCGCTACGCCTCTGTCAGCCTGGTGCTACCTTTCAGTCCTACCCCTACTTAAATTACAGAAACTTACAACACTTCTAGCCAGTTTAGTTGTAAATCTTGGGCTCAGTTGTTTCACCCTTTCAATGCTGCTCAGCAGTAGCCGTCCTTCTGGTCGAGCAGCTAGTCTATCCCAAACACCAGCTTTCTATGTAGTATGACGGTACCAGTACGGTACTCTAGCCAACGGCGGTTCATCCTAATCCGCTGAGTTTGTCTTGAAAAGTTCAAAGTAGTATCTAACGCCAAGTTAAACGCGCAGCGCTAGCTATGAACTGGTTGCTATAAGCTAAAACCGGTTCCGAACAGTTCTCAAACCGGTTATACAAGTTCAATGTTTACTGTTGCACGTAGTGCATATAAACTGGTTGCCGTACACTCAAACCGGTTATATGAGTGGAATGTGTTGTAACTAACACATATTGCGTTTGAACTAGTTGCCAGGTACTGAAGAGATGTTACTATGGACAGCGCTATATAGAAAACCTAACTTGGTAATGAAGAGTTGCAGAAACAAACCTGTCGTTTTATTTAATGTTCGGATATCGCTTCATCTAATACCGGTTAGTGTTCTGTTCTATACCTTGTAGTTTTGTCTGTGAGTTAATTATTTATGATGTCACGTTTGTATTATTCTTATTACTTGGTTATATAACTAGGACCGCATCACATACAACCAAGTACATACACCAACGTGACAGCCCCCCGGTGAGGCTATTAGGTGGTGAAGGCATGGGCATGATCCCCAAATCATCTCAATATGTCACAGTAGTGACAGATATAACACAATAGTGGCATCGTAACTAAAGGCCACCAGTAGCTAAGTGCCAGTACATCATTGGTGTGGTAATGGCACAGTGATGTGTACAAAGTATATGTATACAAAACATACAGGAGAGAACTATACATTATTGCAGTATTGTATGCAGCAATACATTATAGGCAACATCACCAGATAAAAATTATTAGCCAATATACAGCACTGTATATCAACATCAACTAGAGCTAAGTAAGGTTCATCAGTGATGTAGCAATGGCACAGTGATGGGTGACACACTATAGTTATGCATACACAACTTTCAGGAGATAGCTGTAGGAGTATGCAAGCCAGATGAACCAGATAAAGGAAGACAGCCAAGCCAGCCAGATCCTAGTAGCTACGCCAGGTGAAGGCAAAAAAGATTAAGCACGTATTGAATTGCCTGACACCAACACAAAGGAAGTTCGCCATGCCAGCTGCACAAGACAAGATTGTTTACTTGTATTTTATATGTAATTGTATTGTAAAGAGCATGGCATATGTTTTAATGTTTTCTTGTATTGTTTATTTACGTGAATGGATCCACTGGCAGCTGGCATGGAGACTTGAGATGTTACAAACATAAAAACTTACTTGTAATCTTCTAGTTTACACAAGTGGCTTCTGGCTCTCCTGCACGGGCATCGCTAATCTTCTCCTTCGCGCAATCTGTAAATAATTAAGCAAGGGTGTGGTACTGGGCGTTATATAGAATTACACGTATGGTCAAGTCATCAGCACGAACAGGAGCGACGATTATACGTTTGTGCCTTCATTCACAGGCGAATCTATCCCCGGTTAGTTCATGTCTCTAGGCCTCGTAGTTTTCTCAAACATTAATTATTTATTTATTTGCGACCGAATTTGACAAAACAAGGCTTCCACACACATCCGATTTTCTGACTTTAACCAGCTGTAACTTGACTACTCAGCAAGCTATAGGTCTAAAACTTTCACAAGGTCTTTCCATAGCATAGTACAATACCAGGTCAAACTTTGAAACCGCTAATGGCATACTCCTACATTGAGTTATGGTACTTCACAATCATAAAAGTGGATGTGTTTGGAAGCCTTGTTTTGTCAAATTCGGTCACATTTATTTATTTATTTATGACGTAATTTTAACCGCGTTTCGTATTATTCTTAGTACTTTGTTGTATAATGTATAATTATTATTAGTGCTTTACAGTGACCAGCGCTGAAAGTCTAACAGCAACATGTGCTGCAGCCTTAGGATTACCTAACCTCTACAAGGACTTAGACCTAGTAGCTAACTTGACTTACTGACTGAATAAGGTGTAACAGAAAAGGGGCCAAAGTAAGGAAAAAAATCCCTCCAACCCCAGGATTCGAACTGCAGGTCACCCAATGTCTAGTCGGGGCCACACCCAGTCTTCCTCCAGGAGGGATGGATTTTCTTCCTTAAACCTAAAGTATTTATTATTAGCGCTAGTTTATATAGGATTGGAAGACCGTTTCAAAGTCTCCATGCAGTCACATAATAATTCTACTACTTTAATACATGCATGTATTTCACTAACTGTGGTAACTACATAGTAACTTAAATTCTTTAGTTACTGTAGACAGTAATGAAAAAAATGGTGTTGCAGGCACTGATCCAGAAATAAACCAAGGTGGGTGGCTGGCCCAGATTTTAAGATGAGAGTCTTGAATGTCTTGGTAGTTACATCAAGGAAGAAGGGCTGACAATATTATCATCTAGTTTGTACAGTGAAGCACATAGCTATAGCATGCCCTTGTGAACATAATATGGCCAGGCAAACTTAACTGTTTCTCATCTCCACCCGCATCCCTTTTTACCCCACCACCTCTAGTTTCAATATTGCTGTTATCAATCACGTGCCCATGTATTTTGATGCTAAGAAGGCTGCTTATCATTTTACAGCACAGCAAATGTCACTTGCACCTCAGAAACGGTGGTATAGGCTGGTAGCTAATACGTAAGTAATAGTTCTTAAAATGCTTTAGTTAACCTTTATAACAGACAGCTTGATCTGGAGTATTTTCTTTACTAATAAATAATGAAAAATGGCCTCCCACCCACATGGAAGTCTGAATTTTTGTGAATGAGAAACTAGCAATCAAGTTTGCCTGACCTAATGTATTTTGTAATCTCAGTACAGGAGTTAACACAAGTGGTTAAAACAAACTGTAATACACCAGTGGTTAAAACAAACTGTAATACACCTGTAGCTAACACCTGTGCACATACTGCACATTCCTCTCTGTCATATGTGATATGTAGGAGATGATAGTTTAGGTTTGCTCCATTGAATAACTAAATGTGAACTAACATCTACTAATCACATGCCCCACAGGAAGAAACATCACCTTATAGGTTATAGCTATATTAGCCAACTTAAAAATTTAACTAATTTTGAGGCAGTCACATTATTCCACAGCCTTAGGGTGATTTGCTGCAGACATAAAAGTAAAATTAACTCAACCCTAAAGCAGACCCCATATTTTCCTTCAAGAAGTCCCATGACTGGTGATAGTTAATACTGCCCATGATCATAAATAAATAAATTCATGTATACTGCTACCATCTACTGTAAAGTTATAGACTGGGTATATAAGCCAGCTAGCTTGGAATCCAATGCAATGCAGGGATTTAGTTCATACTGATACAACGAAAGAGTGTTCATGATCAGCATTATTAAATATTGTATGTTTGAGTGGCTGCAAGGCCATGCATGGTGGGTGGCTAGCCACCCCATCTATCCCCTCTGAATCAGTCCCTGTGTTGAATTACACATAGGCACCTACAGTGTGTATAATGGTATTATAAGACCTTGTATGCATACAGCTGTATAACTCACCAGAACTTACTTCATTTATTTTGTCCAAATCATAAGATATTTTGCTGTTATTGTGATTAATTGATGGAGTAGCACAAATATGGGAGATACGGCTAATACCTATATAACTAGAATGGTAGAGACTAGTGATATCAGTGACTATCTTTATCCTTGAATAGTGGGGGACGAGAGTAGGTCAACCATTAGTGGAGTAAATTTTGATAATGTATATACAATTACAAACTAATGCAATATTGTTGTTCTATACTGATCAGAGCATAATTACGTGTATACTACCAATGAATTAGTGAGTAAAATGTACTGTACCATTAAGATGTATAAATTACATGAAATTATATCATGCACGAAGTTATAATTTAATGCTTCTGTAATTTGAACTTTATATATCTTTATTAATTGACTGACTGACTGAATGACTGACTGACTGACGGACTGACCGACCGACCGACCGACCGACCGACCAACCGACCGACCGACCGACTGACTGACTGATATTTACCACGTAAAAAGATGTAACTAAATAATAGCTTAAGCTGTATGTAGGCTTACATGATTCTTTCACCATTAGATGTAACATCAGCCTTACAGATGCCTTTAGGCATATTTGTTTGAGTGCATGCTTCAGCTAATAATTATCATTTTTTCTTCATGATCTGAGTGCAGATTAATTTTGTTACGCATAAAGCTATTCTTAGCTATATAATGTTATACTGCTAGGATTTTATTCACAGATTTACCGTAAATATTAATTGACATTATGAATACCTCATCATCATGGCATAGGCATAGCAAAGACATAGAAAAATATTAAGTAGGAAGGCTACGTCATAAAGTACTAAAAAATTCTTATCTACATTGCTTCCTAGAATAGTGTGACTGTTCTATTAGAGTATCTCAATCTTATTGCAATTTACAATCAGCAAATCGCAAGGAAGGTTGATCCCCCAGTTGCTACGCCATCTAAACTATCTTCATGATTACAGTGCTAGTCTGTATACTCATACATCATTATATAGGCCAACACATATTTATCTCTATAATTATACCTAACTATCAATGTAGTAATAGAGCACTCACGCTATTGCAATTTAGAAGACATCAATATCTGTATAAATAGAACAAAGGAAGCTGGCCTGGAGGAATATTTAATGGATGATTCAATTTTCGGTCAAATCACATCAAAATTACATCAATCACATCAATATTATTATCACATCTATAGTTTGTGTTTACATTTCATTCACAAACTACCACTTTGCACATCAATTTAGACATGCCTACAGTATGTCATGTTTTGGACCCTGAATTTTCTATTGTAGCTATTATTACCAAAAGGATCATACCATCAATGGTTGTACTTGTTTATTTTAAGTGCAAACTATCCACTAAAACATTTGACTTTTAGGCGTGTAGCTACATGTAGCTTGCTACTAAACTAGATAGTATCATAAATTTGCATGCTAACTATTGCCAAGGCAATATACTGTAGCTGCAACCAGCTCAACAATAATATCATTTTGTGTAGAATCTTTGGATTAGTACCAGGTGAGTAAAGTTACTGAAACGTTGGTTTGCCAGCACAATGGTAGTATGGCAAAGGACAAGATAAAAGTGTACAATCTTTCTATATACTGTATAGTTATATGGTTGTTCAGGTAGCTATCGGTTTGAATTTATTGAAGTTTAGATACCAGTACTTGTAATATTATCACCATTGGTGCTGCACACACATGCTGTTTTGTGAGGTATACATACACAGTAGCTATAATATTTAATTGTTTAGATTGGTAGACCATTGAATTTACACTGATTTCCACTGATAGCTATACTGATGTCTGTGGTTAGCTAACTACTGTAGTTAGTACACACCATTGTAATGATCAATCCAATAACACCACTTCATGTTATACATTCTACAAACCATAAATTTTTAATTTTTCTATTGTCTGTCAGTGGCTGATCCACACCGCATGACTTCAAAATATCTTTATGAGAGAGAACCATTTATATTATAATTTTTATTATTATTATTAAAGCTTTACAGTGGCCTGCACTGAAGGTCTGACAACAACATGTGCTGCAGCCTTTGGATTAACCTAACCTAACACACTGGAACTGGAGACTTAAAGATTACATGACCTAGCTAACAATAAGGTGAAACAGAAAAGGGTCAAAGAAAGGAAAAAAATCCCTCCTACCCCAGGATTCGAACTGCAGGCCACCCAATGTCTAGTCGAGCGCCACACTCAGTCTCCTCCAGGAGGGATGGATTTTCTTCCTTTAAACCTAAGTATTTATTATTATTAAAGCTTTACAGTGGCCTGCACTGAAGGTCTGACAGCAACATGTGATAATGAAAATAATGTATGACATAAAACTATGGTGTCCTTGGGCACACGTGACCACAACATGGAAAACCTTAAGGTGGGCGTGGAAAGGAGAGAAATTACAGTAAAAAAAACAACAAACAAAACAATTTAAAGCTAATTGTGGATAGTACGTATAGCCATAATACTATGAGCTAACTATGCTATGTCTCGGCTATGCTACTAACTGAATATTCTCTAAATCTTTATCTTTAAAAAATAAATGAAAGATCTATTCTTTTAGAGCGAAATATCTATTAACGAGGAAATCTGGCTCTGTTGGATCGCTTTCCTAATTAAGGCACATTAAGAAAGCAAAAAACAATAAATCTAATTAACTGCCAGAGCTAGCTGTTGAACGAAGTCTTGGATCAGTGAGAGATGAAATTTCACTGGATAGTGGACCTTTTGGCTGTGGTGTGGAGCTTTCAGTGTGAGTCACGCCGGGTTTATATGATATGCAACGAATGCAGACAGTAGCTAAGGTGTGGGTTTGGACCAAGTTTGGACTACGCATTTAATAATCACACGATAGTGTTGTTTTATCGATGATCCGCAGTAGCTGCGTCATCATGGCTACGTCGTAGAGTATGCATGGCGATGCAGTACCCGAGTGACCTTTAGGTTGTCCTTGTTTGTTATGGCTTTCAGTATGGGCTAACTCCTGCATAGTCTCTCAATTAACTCAGTATAGCTACCGCGTTCGTGATCTGCATACGCGCGCGGATGATCAGCTCACCAGAAGGTATCGGCTATAGCTACAGAGAGTCAGAGTAATGCAGTACGTATATTTATACAGTATGTAGCTATCTAACTAGCTATTAACCAAGTGCTCAGAAAAGATAGATAGGCGCTACTATCCAGGGAATTTGTGTTAGCTTTATGATGGACAATGACGGAAGATATTCAGTAGCTGTAGCTATATGTACGGAGGCTAGTGGGTAGGGAAGTTGTAACATGCATGGAGGAGTACAATGTTCGCGGAAAATGATGGTAAAGGTAATTGTGAATCTCATTTGTGGCTGCATACTTTCATTATGGTCTGTTTTCAAGAAGACGAAAGTATGCAAGGGAACTTTTTGGCTTCTTGTATGGCTATGTGTGTCACATAGAACTAAAATCACATTTTGGTTAATTTCTGTTTAGTTCGTAACTAGAACTAAACTAGCAATAGCTATAATGCATTACATGTAACTAAAACCTTGTAAAGCTGGTTTTCGTTCAAAAAGTAAAACTAAACACAACCTCTGAAATAGACTCATAGTTTTGGTCCCTAAAGTTCATAGTATCTAATGCAAAGATACAAACTTAGTGAGCTCTATACATACTTTATCCTGTATGTGCATGGATTATCTGTGAGGTCATCTTCATATAAAGTTCAAGCTTCAAGTTCCCATACATGTATACTGCTATTATGAATATATACAGGTATATAAGAACTTTTAACTCCTTCAGTTCTTTTGTAAATCTTCTTGTTGCTTAAAGGCCATAAATAGCTTCACCATACTGCCTTTGCTTACATGTTCCATGGATTTCTTGTCTGGGCTATACCTCCTTGCTGGCCATGTATAAGTAATTTCAGAATTATAGGCAATACCAGTACAAGTTTATAGTTAATGGTGGTTTCTATAATACATAGACTATCATGTTTCTCTGCTATAACTAACTACCTTGGAGTACATAGTGTCAGCTGCCCATTTGCAATAATATATACATGTAGAAGAATAATTTCGTAGCTATAACTATAATGGCTCTTCATTATGGTTTACATGGGATCATTACAGCAGCCATTTCCAACAAAAATTAAAACTTCATTGCAAACACCTTAAATTTATGTCAAAGTATTGCAGCAGTAAAATTCAGGTCAATATCACTTTTATGGCTGTTTAAATGTCAGTCATTGTTGTAATCATTTTACATACTGTAGGAAAAATGGCACCGAAACACCAAAAAAAAACTGATTTTTATACTTATTAGCATATACTCTGATTTAAACAGTATTGTTTTAGTTATGATATTTTATAATGCAAAACATGACAAAACAGAACATGACGAATAACACTTTTCACACCTCTTAGCACATCATTAAGCTGCTGTTGCATGCTACCACAATTATAACTATGAAACAACCTCTAAATCTTCATGTATGCTTAGAGTTAAAAATCTTCATATTATACTACTCTTCCATACCTAAAACCTTATTCCAGACTTTACCACAACACCACTGTTCAATTCCAGTTTCATCCCACCACTTATGCCTGATCTCCTTATCAACAAAGGATTCTTGTGCATAGCTAGCTCTTTCTTGCACTGGCCTTTGTCACATACTATATCACCTTGGTAAGGTTCTCAACCAGTTTACCGACTAGATACTGCTTCCTGTTTTTAGAAAACAACAACAAATCTTTATCAAGACAGTTTTTCTGGCTTGCTTCCTAAAGTTCAGTTGAGCCTTCAGCGCATTTATCTTTGCTGTATTAGATTTTTGTCTGGCTACACCTCTAGAATGTCTTCTTTGGGCTGCCACAAACCATAATGAACAACGTCTTTCCTTCTTTTTAAACCTCTGTTACAGACAGCATCTTGTTTTTCATAAAGTACTTTGATATGTCCTTCTAGAATATTCTTCCTTATATATGTTACTGTATTTGCATCAGTATGTACAAGTACATGTATAGCTTTGCTGACAGCTGTAGAGTTTGCTTTGTGTACTTGAATAAGACACGCACAAGCTCCAGAAGTTATGCAGTGTTATAAATTTCTAGCACAGTTGGCTTGAAAAATTCCTTTTTTCTATAAAAGCATTACAAAACAAGTACACTTGTGTATACGTGTACTGTGAGCACAACCAATTGTATGTGACCTACAAGTATACTGCTGCATGATGTACTAAATTATATTGTATAGTCTTTTTGTAGCAATAAAGTATCTTGCTGTTACATTCATATACAGATACAGATGCTCAGACATACACAGTCGCCATAGTCAGTAATCCAGCTGGTACACCAGTTAGTGGATCTACTAACACATTTGACTATCCCATATTGAATAGTGTAACTTTGACATGTATGGTGACATCAAGTGATGGGTCAACACCTACAGCGACCAACTACCAGTGGGACACTACAGGATGTTACACTAACACTGCTCATAATAGTGGAAATCCAACATGTTTTCCTACTGGTCAGACAACACAAAGTGTAACTCGTAATAATCTACTTGCAGAGGATGCTGGTACCATCACTTGTACTGTAACCATTGGTGGTGTTGACTATACCAGTGAACCATTAACACTTCGTATATCAGGTAAAATGCAGCATAACAACATAATTTGTGACCCAGTCTGGAAAAACTGGTCTTATCACCCATGTCAGCAGATTTGATTTTCACCCAAAACACAAAGCTACATGAATCTAGTTTCACAAACAAAATCAGCTAGACTTGAGTGGTCTGGTTTTGCTGATTGCTTTCGCCAAGCCCAGTGGCAATCCGTACGTGCAATGTGGGACCTTAATGGAGCTCTGGTCATGGCTGTATGTGGCTGTACAGCTCTGTGGTGTTGAATAAATACCTCTGTTGTGAATTTCCTTTCAGTTCAGCCAGTTTTGAGACCTGAATGACCCATAACTTGGCCTTACTCATCCCTATGCTTTCCTTTTCATTTTTTTGAACAGCCTCTTTCCTGAGTTGTTGGCTACTTGTACAGTGGATGCTCTGGAAGATAAGGAATTGGTGTAAACATGTGAAAATTTGGTACACATAGCTTCAACCTACTACACACTAAATTCTTAAATCAATACTTCTAAAATAGGTAATAAGACCGGTTTTCCCAGACTGGGTCACATACTACTACAGATTTATAGCCAAATACTCCAGAATAGCTAACTTACCAATTTCAGTCATGAAACACATCCAGAAGTAGTACTAGCCACTTACAACAGTCAGTTTACAACTTTGTATTATTGGGTGGATCACGTGATCTTATGTGATGCAGTTGTATGTGACCCAGTCTGGGAAAATCGGTCTTATTACCCATGTCAGCAGATTTGATTTTTCACCCAAAACACAAAGCTACATGAATAAACTACAAACAAAATCAGCTGGACTTGAGTGGTCTGGTTTGTTGGCTGCCGTTTTTTCCAAGCCCAGTGATGATCCGTATGTGCGGTGTGGGACCCTAATATAGCTCTGGTCAGGCTGTATGTGGCTGCATGTACAGCTCCGTGGTGTTGAATAAATACTTCTGCTGTGAATTGCCTTTCAGTTTAGCCAGTTTTGAGACCTGAATGGCCCACAACTTGGCCTTACCCATCTCTTCACCTTCATTTTTATCAGCCTCTTGCCCTCCATCCGGGCCCCATCTCCCTCCCCTTTGAAGCTTGCCTGATACAGTCTACCATGGTTCAAAAATTATCTAAAATGGTGGGAGCTTATCTGTTGGCTACTTACACAGTGGATGCTCTGGAAGGTAATGAATTGGTGTAAAACGTGTGAAAATTTGTTACACATAGCTTCAACCATTGGTGAGCTACTACACACTAAATACTTAAAGCCAGCATATCTCAATACTTCCAAATACGCGATAAGACTGGTTTTCCCAGACTGGGTCACATTTGTTAATGGTTATATCATATAGAGTGCATGGCAGATACTTTATGCCTCCCCCTACATACTGCATAGAGGGAAACTTCGGCAGGTACTGTAAAAACTTTGGCAAATTGCTACTTGTAGCCCCTGAGATTAATATCCTAATACAGTAGCTAACATTAATTTTGAACTTGAATTTCCCAAAGTTTATTTCGTCAAATACAATTTTGCTGGCTATTTGCCAAAGTTTACTCCCGCTATTTTATATGGTACACCATTGAGCTACCCTACACTGTATATAAAAGTGGGACAGCAGTAGGCCCTCGTCTGTTATGCTCAAATTTCTATTTATTATGCTTAAGCCAAGCCTTTTATGCTTAAATTTATGCTTTCAAAATTATACTCAATAGCTGACTGTTTTATTAGAGTACATCTTAGTTTCCTGACTGTTTAGAGAAGGTGATGTGTTTTAAATTATTAACAAGTGACATGTTAAGTGAAGTGTTTTAAATGTGAAATGCAATAAAAGTACATTAAATATGTTCTTTGTTTGCTTTCTTTTTAAAGCACATTACTCATTTTAATATGAAAATTATTATGCTGGGATAATGCTTGAGGCTTTTGACTACCTATTATGCTTTATGTCACAATCAGCCAGGACTTACAGTATGCTGGTAAAGGACAAGTCTAATAGTCAAGTTTATTTATTTATTTATTAAGGCTTTACAGCACAAGTGCTGTTACATAAAGTGTGTTTGAAAAGGTGGAGAAAGGAGAAAAAATCCATGACTGGACCTGGGCAGTCTTGAACCTGCAGCCATCTGATTAACGCTCAAGTGTCCTTGTATTTCCAGTGACTGACTGTATTGAAGGAAACCATTATGTGATGGTAGTATATATACCAGTTTTTCAATTGCCGTTTATGCTGGAACTCATGAAAAATATGTACCAATTATACAAACATTTTGAAGATGTACAGGTGCAGTAGTAGTAGTATTGTATAGTGAACTTTAATTGTGTAAGTTTTTTGGCCTCTGCACATGTAAAAGACTACCTGTAGCATTTTTGTATTATATACAGGAATTGCCATTATTGGGGGTCCAGAAAGTACTGGAAGTAGTGATGTGTCTGCTTCCAACATGATTGAAGATTATTCAAGAATCAGTCCGATGGGTACTGGATTGCTATTTCGTTGTATTAGTGGATTGGGACCTACTAGTAATAATAACATTGAACTTGGTGGATTACTTTTTGGCAGTACAATGATTCAAGGAGGAGGATGTGATGGTCCTGTGATACAGCCTCGTGGAGCAACTATTAGTAATTTTATTGGAGTCATCAATGTGTTTTTATGTAGATCACTTAACACTAATAGTGAAGGTGTTTACACATGTACGATGAGGAATAGTAGCATGATGGAAGAGAGTGTTAGAGTTGGAGTCTACTTGTCAAGTAGAAGTGAGTTTTAACAGTAAGATCATCACAGCCATTTGCAGTCTGCATGTACAGTACCACTCAGAGGTAATGTTACAATCCCTCATGTGTGCTCAAATCCAAGCCACGACTCGACATGATGCACAACTGGAGTACATCACGTGTGAAGGCACATGGTTACTGGAGCAGCCACCTGAGGGAACTCACCTATTGTTGCTATAGGTGATGAGTTAGTTAGCACACACATGCTAAAGAAATTGAGGGTCAAAAATTGGCTACATGAGTGTCAACTGCTCACAAGTGTATCGTTACCTCTGGGCGGTACTGTACAGTATCTACTCTAGTGAAGTAGTCTCACACATCCAACATTTCGTTTTCCCAGTAATAACTAATAAGCGAATGAATTTTTGTTACTCCTATTCATGACTGAATTTTGTGGCAGACTACATACAATACATCTTGCTGAATTTCCCAATACAATACGACCTGTATGCTAATCCAATTAGTAACCATACCTCAAAATAATCAATCTACCCTTACCAACTTAGTTATAATTATTGTTAATGGACTGGTATAGTGATTTGCAACTTGTACTTGACTCTTTGTATCCAATGTTTATATTGTTTCTTGAGTCAACTTTGTTGTGTTGTAACTATGTGTACTTTGTTACTCTATTAAACAGTTTTACATTATTTGTTCTGGCTGGTTTTGTCAAGATTTAGCACAATTACTTTATTGCATATTGTATGTGTGGATATGCATAGTTGAATATCACACCACATTTTTGAAATACACTCATGCCTTTTCTGACTGTCATAGTCTGATTATGAGAATTTAATAACATACTAGTATCTACTCAAGGAAAAACTCAACTAGATTATTATTTCAGGAACAAATTTTGCCAAGTTATGTAATAATCCAATTATCCCAGGATTATTATGTCTATGGGAGTATGCATTTCAGGATAGGTGGGCACACCATGCCAATAAATGCATAATACCCAGTGAGTGTTTTATTATAGCAATCCATACATGGGCTAGAGTGTTTCCTTGAGTGGTTATAGAAGTAAATTATAATCCAAGTTATAGATAAACCTGAATGCTCTACATTTGTTTAGAGCCTGAGTAGTTAATTAATTACTTCTAACTACAGTAGCACTCAAATGCAACATGGCACTTGCTCACTATTTGGCACACATGGGTTTTATATTTTGCTCTAGACAAACTATGTTTAAAGTACACTTGTCTTGAACTAATGCAGCACTCATAATATATTGAATAGCTGGATGGTAGACTGTATTTGATCACATTTGCAGAATGGTATATACCTTTCCAAGTATTTAACATGCTAGCAAATAAAATATTGTAGCAGATGACTCCTTGTACTAAAGTAAATTTCTTTTTATATATTGTAGCTTCACATATGGAAAATTTCAGGAAATAAGGTTAAAAGTGTCAAAGTTCAAATATTGGCCAAATTTTTGCGTGTGAAAAAGATACCTTATTACAAATTTGGTCACATATGTAATGTAGTTAGTCTAAAAATAGGTAGATGCATCCTGATGAGTATGGACTTTGAGGAGAATAGACTTCTATTAGTTTATCATGACACATGGTAGTGTGTCATGCAGCCAAGAAAGCTGGAGTGCCATACAGTACTGTGCATATAGACATAGCAGGAAAGAAGAAAATGCGATTTTCATGCAATCTAGCTCCATAGACCCTTCTCCAAAGCACACCATTTTAAATTACATTATAGCTGTTTGCCAAGTGGGGTAAGCCCTCGGGTAGGGTACACAGCAAGTTTGATTGTTTTCACTCTAGTCATGGGCAGCCAAGGTTTTGATTTTTTCTTTCTTCATATTATGGGGTCTACAGAAACCTATAGACTTTTGCATACTTTGCAATATTTTTCTTATAAAATGTAAATACGTACTTTGATTACTTTGAAATTGGTACAGATAAAGAGTGTATAAAGGTGAATTCATGTACTGCATTTGTTTTGACTATATGGTGCTATGAACGTTTATTTGCTTTGATCTAAATTTTGTCACAGCTACAGGGTAAACTGCTTACGAGTATAATTTGAAATTTGGTGTATATATTGCAGCAGTACTAGCGCCTTTTTGATGGTTTGAAAACCAATAGAGTAATGGCTACAGAGTTCCAAAGCAAAAACCAAACCAGTGTAAAATAACGGGGTGGAAGTACTCTAATAGAACAGTCACTGTGGGGTAAAAGATGTCAGAAAACTTACCCAGGGTTTGAACCAGAGATGTCCATACTGAACAACCAAATCCTTGACCACTGAGCCACTGCTATTCACAGCTGTGCACATAATTTAATTTCTAATTTATGTAATAGTTAGACTTCAGACCAGAGGGGTCTAAGAAGTAAACCAATGGCCCTGTGTCGTGGCGCCTAAGCAAAATGAAAGCACTACTACAGGGCCTGAGAGTCATTAAATTGCTTAGACCCCATGTGGTCTGAAGTCTAACTTATTTAGACCCTTTATATAGTTGTTGTACCACCTTAACACTCTTGACAGCAGCTTGTAACTGAGAAACAAGTACACAAAAAAAAGGAATTTTAAACTAAAGTAGGGACCATAGTACATCGATAAAAAGTACTGAAACAAGTTGGAGTGGGCCATGATATTAAATCACAGTAAAACAATAAGAAGTGTTATGTCCCCACTGTGCATTTCTGTTATGGTATCTCGAGCACAGTAGGAATATAACACTTATTATTGTTTTACTGTGATTTAATATCCTGGACTACTCCAATTTGTTTCAGTACCTTTTATCGATGTGCTATGGTCCCTACTCTAGTTGAAAATTTTGTGTACTTGTTTGTTAACTTTTGTTGTAAATAATTATGACTGGTGAACCCATGCATACCGCATCTGAAATGCTGCCGCACGCCTGAGCTATATCAATTATCGTCTGAAAAATGAAGTATCCATTACGCTTCATTGTTGGCTATGTTCAACCCACTACACAGCAGTGCAAATCAAGAACTGTTCGAAAAGCACCTCTGCAATCAAAATAGCCACTATGAGAAATACGGACAATTTCCATTACAAAGGGAAGCCATCTCGTGCTACTGCCAAATCAGCACTTTTCACTGTCAGCAAAGATGAATGGGACACAAAGGAGGACACTGGTACGTCCATGAAGAATGCATTGTATGTACTGTGGTATGCCAAAAGGCACCTCTTAGGCCGAAGCGATGTCGAACAGTGAAAACATTCACTCCTGTATCTAGCTTTAGCCTAGTCTCGCGTGGCCAGACCCTTTTTTTTTCTGCAGACAGCACACCAAAGGCATGCTAAACTTTTTTTTAGCGCCTTTGGTGTGCGGTCCGCAGGAAAAAAAGGGTCTGGCCACGTGAGACTAGCTTTAGCCATTATCAAGTTACGCTTGTCTGAAGGCATCAGTCAGGCAGTCAGTCAGTCAGTAGAAAATTCCGTTGAATATATATATATATTTGTATATTATTTTAAAATTTCATAGCAACTTGTTGAAAGCATTTCGGGTCGATCTGAAAGCTTGTTTGGGCTTAGTTTTACCTAACCAATACTGCCTCATTGTCGTCAGGGAAAATTGAAGCTGGTTTATGGGTGATGTTATTTCTGGGCCATGCCTACTACTTTGTGGTGCCTACTATACAGTACTATAGTACTGTATGATGTAGCATTAATTAGTAGAAACAAGCCATCACTCCACCCATAACTGTTGTTGCGATGCGTTGCCAGCACTACCAGTGTTAATGCACGTAATAAACATGAAGAGGGTCTAAGTAACTAGACACCTCCAAAATCATCACAAAAGGGTCTAATATAGGTTAAATCTACCTAGTTTATAATTTCAAATGGAAATTTTAGATTGTTCTAGAACATTCTAGGTGCAGTCTATTAGAAGTCTTCAAAAGTGTTCTCAGAGTATTATATAGTTACAATAAAGTCAATGATGTTAACAAACTTTACTGCTATATTTAATAATTTAATTGGCTTGTTTACTCTGATTCAGCAGCGTGCTATAATGAGGGCCAAAGATTGCAATTCTGCTTGGCTCTCTGTTATTCCACTTGAGATTTTAATTAACTAGTCAAGAATTCTGAGATGGTCTGGTGTTGCAGTACAGAAAGCCTCTGTTGAGCCTGCCTCCTTACTGTGATGATTGTGGTGCTACATTTAGTGTGGAGCATGCTTTGGATTGCTGTATTGGTGGACTAGTTTCCCACACCACAATGAAGTTTGGGACGCTATTGAGGATTTGTCCTCTGGTAAGAAAACAAGTTCAGAAGGAGCCTATTGTTTGCGATTCTACTATTGATGACTCCACCTCTGAAACTTTGATTGCTAATTAAGAGTGCGTGGTGTTTGGGAACCCCAAGTTGTTGCCATTTTTGATGTGTGTGTAGTCGATACTGATGCTCCTTCATATTGCAGTTGTTCACCTCAAGCTTTTCTTCGGTCTGCTAAAGTTGAGAAAAAAGGAAATATTCTCTAGCTTGTCAAGCACGCCGTGCTAGTTTTACCCCACTTTGCTTATTTCACTAGTCTAATGCTACTGCATGAATAATATAGAAGCTGGAAATTGAAACTAACTGATTACACCTCCTTGTCTGGTCTCCTTTGACTCATCTGTACTTGTACACAACTCTTTACACTCCAGCCTGACTCTTGAGATTATCGTATGGCTTAATTCAGCCACCAATTGCAATTATTCTCCTCCAGCCGACTTTACTGTCTATCACTTTAGGTCACTTCACCATGCCAACAAAAGAACATCTGTGCTGTTCAGTACTCCAGATGTGAAAAAATAGACTGGATTCCTGCTTCCTCGTGTTCCTCTCTTTCCCGCCTAAATTTTGGATCACGTGATGATGTGCATTAAATAGAAAACAATGAAACTACATGGATCACGTGATGTAATTATTGAACTTATTTTAATATCAACTGCTGATTTACAACGAAAATATCGCGCTACTAAGGTATGCACCATTTGTCTCTTGTTGGTAATAACAACTCATAGGGAAATTTGGGTGGGTACGTGCCCATCCAGGCCCACCCTTAGCTACGCCACTGCTCCTTTGCAATCCTTTGTGTTAATATGCTTTGTGTTCAGGGTTCTCAGGAAAGATGGCGGTCATTGGGGTAGTTGATGGAGCGTCTATGTCTAAAGCATTGTAACTGAACAATTTATTTGTTTTTCTAATTTATTTGTTTTTCTTATTGCTGTGTTTTAGCTTTGTTGTAGAATAATAATGTTGTCTTAAACATTTTTTTAAAAGTTAACAGATACATGTCTGTGAGTTACATGTACAGATGGAGTAAATCATCAAGACACACGGTAGTGTGTCGTGCGGCCCAAGAAGCCGGCTCGCCACACCCGTGAGTATATTGACAGGAAGAACGAAAACGTCATTTTCACACCTTTGTATCTCAGTGATCACTTATCCGATTGGAACCAAATTTGCTACACAGTTGCCCGCCAGCCAGGGGCGTCTACATTCCAAATTTGAAGGAAATTGCTCAAGCCATTTCCGAGATACGAGCTGCCAAAGTTTCGTTTTTTTTTTCTTCGTCTTTTCGCACACTTGCAAAAATTGCTATAACAAGCAAACGCGTACTCCGATCGCCATGAAATTTGCACACAGAAAGGGAGTCCATTGGCGAATCCTAGCATCAAATTTGGTACAAATCCGATGAATTGTTCAGGAGTTATGACCGATTATTCGCGTAAAACAAGATCGATTTGTTGTCACGCCTACAGGGTAAACCGCTTCATGGAATGAGTTGAAAATTGCTATGTAGATGGAGTAACCATCGTAGGAGTGCCTTTTGGTGGTTTGAAAGGAATCGAGATAAAGACTATGGAGATATGACACAAAATCCAACCTGTGTCACAATTACGCGATCGATTTTTATGAATAAAAAAGTATTAGTTTTCACGCCTACTAGGCAAACCGCTTAGAGCAATGAGCTGAAAATCGGTGTATAGCTGGAATAATCTTCATAGAAAGTCCTTGCAGTAGTACAGAAGAATCGGAATACAAACCACTGAGTTATGATTCTAAAGCCAACTCCGTGTAGCAAATGCGAGATCGAGATACTCTAATAGAACAGTCACCCTAATAGAGCATTCGGCTAATTTATTTACTCCATTATAGAATTTTATTACATCACAAGTTATTCTGTAGGGAGTTCAGCTGCAAACAGTTAATTTTATAGACAGTTCAGCAAGAAGCAAGTCACCATGTGGAGAGTTAAGCAAATATATCACTATAGAGATTCAGAACATTACAAGTCACACTGAAGAAAGTTCAGCTATAAACAAGTCATGCACCCTGTAGAGAATTCAGCTACAATTAAGTCACTCTCTAGAGAATTCAGCTACACAGAATTCAGCTACACACAAGTCACTGTGGAGAGAGTTCAGCTACAAACAAATTACCCTGTAGAGAGATCAGCTACAAATAAAACACTTTGCAGAGTGTTCAGCTACAACAAATCAACCTTTAGAGCGATCAGCAATGAACAAATCAACACAAATCTACCTGTAGAGAGATTCGCTAGAAACAAATCACCCTGTAGAGAGTTCAGCTACAAAAAAATCACCCTGTAGAGACATCAACTAGAAACTAGACACAATGTAAGGAGTTCAGCTACAAGCAATCACCCTGTAGAGAGTTCAGCTAAAACAAATCAATCTGCAGAGAGATCAGCTACAAACAAATCACCTTATAGAGAGTTCAGCTACAAACAGATTACCCTGTAGAGAGATCGGCTACAAACAAATCAACCTGCAGAGAGATCAGCTACACACAAATCAACTTGTAGAGAGATCAGCTATAAAAAAATCACCCTGTAGAGACATCAGCTAGAAACTAGATACAATGTAAGGAGTTCAGCTACAAGCAATCACCCTGTAGAGAGTTCAGCTAAAACAAATCAACCTGCAGAGAGATCAGCTACAAACAAATCACCTTATAGAGAGTTCAGCTACAAACAAATTACCCTGTAGAGAGATCAGCTAGAAACTAGACACAATGTAAGGAGTTCAGCTACAAGCAAATCACCCTGTAGAGAGTTCAGCTAAAACAAATCAACCTGCAGACAGATCAGTTACACACAAATCAACTTGTAGAGAGATCAGCTACAAACAAATCACCCTGTAGAGAGATCAGCTAGAAACTAGACACAATGTAAGGAGTTCAGCTACAAGCAAATCACCCTGTAGAGAGTTCAGCTACAAACAAACCAACCTGTAGAGCGATCAGCTAGAAACAAATCACCCTGAAGAGGGGTCAGCTACAAAAAATTATCCTATAGAGATATCAGCTAGAAACAAATCACCCTGAAGAGAGGTCAGCTACAAAAAATCATCTTGTAGAGAGATCAACTACAAACAAAACACTTTGCAGAGAGTTCAGCTACAAGCAAATCAACCTTTAGAGCGATCAGCAACAAACAAATCAACCTGTAGAGAGATCATCTAGAAACAAATCAACCTGCAGAGAGATCAGCTACAAACAAATCAACTTGTAGAGAGATCTGTTACACACAAATCAACCTGTAGAGAGATAAGCTAGAAACAAATCACCCTGTAGAGAGTTCAGCTAAAACAAATCAATCTGCAGAGAGATCAGCTACAAACAAATCACCTTATAGATAGTTCAGCTACAAACAAATTACCTTGTAGAGAGATCGGCTACAAACAAATCACCCTGCAGAGAGATCAGCTACACACAAATCAACTTGTATAGAGATCAGCTACAAACAAATCACCCTGTAGAGAGATAAGCTAGAAACAAATCACCCCGCAGAGAGTTCAGTTACAAGCAAAACACCCTGTAGAGAGTTCAGCAACAAAGAAACCACCATGTAGAGAGTTCAGCTACAAACAAATCACCTTATAGAGAGTTCAGCTACAAACAAATTACCCTGTAGAGAGATCGTCTACAAACAAATCAACCTGTAGAGAGATCAGCTAGAAACTAGACACAATATAAGGAGTTCAGCTACAAGTAAATCAGCCTGTAGAGAGTTCAGCTATAACAAATCAACTTGCAGAGAGATCAGCTACAAACAAATCACCTTATAGACAGTTCAGCTACAAACAAATTACCTTGTAGAGAGATCGGCTACAAACAAATCACCCTGCAGAGAGATCAGCTACACACAAATCAACTTGTATAGAGATCAGCTACAAACAAATCACCCTGTAGAGAGATCAGCTACAAACTAGACACAATGTAAGGAGTTCAGCTACAAGCAAGTAGAGAGTTCATCTACAAACAAATCAACCTGTAGAGCAATCAGCTAGAAACAAATCACCCTGAAGAGCGGTCAGCTACAAAAAATCACCCTGTAGAGAGAAACAAATCACCCTGAAGAGAGGTCAGCTACAAACAAAACACTTTGCAGAGAGTTCAGCTACAAACAAATCAACTTTTAGAGTGATCAGCAACAAACAAATCAACTTGTAGAGAGATCAGCTACAAACAAATCAACCTGCAGAGAGATCAGCTACAAACAAATCAGCTTGTAGAGAGATCAGTTACACACAAATCAACCTGTAGAGAGATAAGCTAGAAACAAATCACCCCGCAGAGAGTTCAGTTACAAGCAAAACACCCTGTAGAGAGTTCAGCAACAAAGAAACCACCATGTAGAGAGTTCAGCTGCAAACAAATCACCTTATAGAGAGTTCAGCTACAAACAAATTACCCTGTAGAGAGATCGTCTACAAACAAATCAACCTGTAGAGAGATCAGCTAGAAACTAGACACAATGTAAGGAGTTCAGCTACAAGTAAATCAGCCTGTAGAGAGTTCAGCTATAACAAATCAACCTGCAGAGAGATCAGCTACAAACAAATCACCTTATAGACAGTTCAGCTACAAACAAATTACACTGTAGAGAGATCGGCAACAAATTAATCAACCTGCAGAGAGATCAGCTACACACAAATGAACTTGTAGAGAGATCAGTTACACACAAATCACCCTGTAGAGAGATCAGCTAGAAACTAGACACAGTGCAAGGAGTTCAGCTACAAGCAAATCACCCTTTAGTGAGTTAAGCTACAAACAAATCAACCTGCAGTGAGATCACCCACAAAAACGCACCTTGTACAGAGTTCAGTTACTAACAAATTACCCTGTAGAGAGATCAGGTAAAAAAATTCACCTTGTAGAGAGTTCAGCAACAAAGAAACCACCATGTAGAGAGTTCAGCTGCAAACAAATCACCCGGTAGAAAGATCAGCTAGAAGAAGTCACCTTGTAAAGAGTTCAGCTACAAAGAAACCATCATGTACAGAGTTCAGCTACAAAGAAGCCACCATGTAGAGTGTTTAGCTGCAAAAAATCACCTGTAGAGAGTTCAGCTAGAAACAAATCACCCTGTAGAGAGATCAGCTAGAAGAGGTCACCTTGTAGAGAGTTCAGGTACAAAGAAACCACCACATAAAGAGTTCAGCTGCAAATAAATCACTTGTAGAGAGTTCAGCTACAAATAAATCCCCCTGTAGAGGGATCAGCTAGAAGAAGTCACCTTGTAGAGAGTTCAGCTACAAAGAAACCATCATGTAGAAAGTTCAGTTACAAACAAATCACCCTGTAGAGAGATCAGTTAGAAGAAGTTACCTTGTAGATAGTTCAGCTACAAACAATTCACCCTGTAGAAAGATCAGCTAGAAGAAATCACCTTGTAGAGTGTTCAGTTACAAAGAAACAATCATGTAGAGAGTTCAGCTGCAAACAAATCACTCTGTAGTGAGTTCAGCTACAAAGAAACCGCCATGTAGAGAGTTCAGCCTCAAACAAACCACCTTGTAGAGAATTCAACTGCAACAAATCACCCTGTAGAGAAGAAGTTACCTTGTAGAGAGTTCAGCTACAAAGAAACCATCATGTAGGGAGTTCAGCTACAAAGAAACCACCATGTAGAGCGTTTAGCTGCAAACAAATCACCTGTAGAGAGTTCAGCTAGAAACAAATCACCCCGTAGAGAGATCAGCTGGACGAAGTCACCTTGTAGAGAGTTCAGCTACAAAGAAACCATCATGTAGAGAGTTCAGCTGCAAACAAATCACCCTGTAGAGAGTTCAGCTACAAAAAAATCACCCTGTAGAGAGTTCAGCTAGACGAAGTCACCTTATAGAGAGTTCAGCTACAAAGAAACCATCATGTAGAGAGTTCAGCTACAAAGAAATCACCTGTAGAGAGTTCAGCTAGAAACAAATCACCCTGTAGAGAGACCAGCTAGAAGAGGTCACCTTGTAGAGAGTTCAGCTACAAAGAAACCATTCTGTATATAGTTCAGCTACATTTCAAGTCACCCAGTAGAGAGATCAGCTGCAAAAAAAATATCCTGTGGGGAATAATGGGCATGTAATAAATATATGTATATAATTTGTATAATTACTAATAAAATCAAAAATAATTGAAGTATTACAAATCTTCTTTAAGTTCTTTTCTTCCTGTGGTAAAGAAAAAAACATATGGGTTAAAAAAGCCCGCCATAGGCCGGCTTTGCAGTATACAAATACAAAAATAAGTGATATCTAATCAAAAACAGCCAAGCTGTAAAAAAAGGTGCGGCCCCCAAAAAGGCCATGGTGAAAAAAGATGTGAAATCCAAGGTGGCGGCCAAGAAATGGCTGTGATGGTAGGTTAATGGTTAAATTTTAATAATGACAATTCAGGTGAATTTGGTGCTAAGACCAAGCGGCACCAAATTCATGTACTCACATATACTATAATAGCTATTTTATATTACAATGGGTTCAGTTTGGTTCGGCCACTCAGCAGTGCCTGACTGTTGTATTAGAGTATCTTGATCTTAGAGCTGAAAATCCAAAGTTCACACTTCATCTCACATGGCCTGAGCAATATACATATGTTAGAATCATTATTTGAAAATGTGTACTACACAGACACAGTTAATTCAAGGTATCATGAGATAATATAATGCATAGTAAAAAAATCAGGAAATCTTGAGGTACTATGTGGGTGGTGATGATAATTTAGCCTGGCCTTAATTACACAGCTGCATTTAGTACATACACTATAATTATACTTGTGTGTTCTTTGCCTATATTTTAATTACATGACACTATGTTTGCCTGTTCAGTACATTTACTAGCCTGTTCAGTTGCTCTTACATATGTAGCATTTAAAAATTACCGGGAGCTTATATGCACTTTCATAATGACCTCTTTATTATAGCTTCTCCTGTTTTGACCACTCCATCACAAAATGTTTATGCCGCACTGGGTGGTTCAGTTTCATTGACATGCACTTCAGAAGGATCGCCACCAGATACTTTTACTTGGATGAAGGATGGAGTCCAACTACAAAACAACATCATTACTACAAGTGTGACTCACACTGGATCTGCTGCAGTCTTCCAAAGTACCTACAGCATTAGTAACTTCAGTAGTAGTGATATTGGGACATACACATGTACTGTCACTAACCCTATTGGAAAAGCTAGCATGGACATTTCTCTTGATGCTCTTGTTGGTAAGCAAGTGTCAATGTGTACACATGCACGTCAAAATATCCATGTACATGTATGTATACATGCTCTATACAGCTACATATGTATATGTTACCATACATTTAAAATTTCATTGATGGTAGTAGTCATATTTGCAGAGTCTGTAAAGTTGAATCACATCAACAGATTTCTCATAATTTATGCTCATAACTTTGGATTTCATAAAACATGTAAGCTGCAATATTTATGGAGAAAACATTTGTGTAATCCTTCTCTTAAACTATTGTTGCAAACAAGTACAATTTGCTAAATTGACTTGTATCATAGCTGAACCCTCTACATGATGACTTGTTCTCTAAAGAATGAGTTGTTTATAGCTGAACTCTCTGCTATAGTATGTTCACGTTGAACTGAATCCTCGAAAACATTTAATAACTCATGGATGCAATTACACACTATCTTGAAATTTGGCTCATTTGTAGTACTGCTTGACCCGCAAAAAATATTTCAAAATTGTTTTGTTCAAATGTTTGACATAATATTTACGGTTAATCAAAATTTTCACAATACATTTCCTATGTGGAAGCCATATAACTACAGTGTACATTACAGCCCTTTCCTGAACTTGTAATGGAGCCAAACCGTACGTGTCTATTGTCGACACATTTGCTGTTACCAATAATCATCTGGTTTGCTGAAATGTTAACTCTGTTGAGAAAAAATCCACTTTTAATTTTTAGGATTCAGTTCAACGTGAACATACTATAGGCTTGAGCCAATTATGCTTTGCAAATTGCCTATTATGCTTTTGAGCAGTGCTCAAAAGCCAGCCTATTATGCTTAAAATTATGCTCTAAAAATCAAGATTATGCTCGAGAGCTGACTGTTTTAATAGAGTATATCTGCATTTCCCAACTGCTGTATTAGAGTAAGTGACTGCTCTATTAGAGTATCTCGATCTTATTTCCACCAAGTGTGAATAATCTGTCAAGAAATAGTAAAAATAATAACACTGCAAGGTTTTTGATATGAAATGCAGTAATAATGCGCAGTGTGTTCATGTTGTGCAGTATTTTTGGTGTGCGCATTGCGCATTTTAATCAAATTCTTGAAAATCATCCTATTATGCTGGCATAATGCTTGATGCTTTTGCTAGCCTATTATGCTCGAAATTATGCCAGCATATTTGGCACAAGTCTACTCTCTACAGGGTGACTTGTTAGCTACTCAGCTGTATAGTGGATACTCTAACAGAGTGACTTGTTTGTACAGTAGCTGAACTCTGTACAGGGTGACTTGCATCATAGCTGAACTCTCTTCAGGATGACTTGTTTGTAGCTGAATAATCTATGGGTGACTTGTAATGTAGCTGAACTCTGCAAAATGCTCGACTTATATTTAATGCTCTACAGGGTGACTCTGTTTTTAGTGGAACTCTCTACAGGATGATGTGTTACACAATTTAAACTCTCTACGGGGTGACTGAACTCCTATGCACAAGGTGACTTATTTGTAGCTGAAATTTCTGCAGGGTGATTTGTTACATAATTGAGCTCTCTACAGGGTGACCAAACTCCTATACACGGGGGTGATAGCTGAACTCTGCACAGTAACATACATGTAGCTGAATTCTACAGGGTAGCTTATAATGTACAGTAGCTGAACTCTCTGCATGATGACTTATCAATTTTGTAGCTGAACTCTCTGATAGCTGCCCTAAATACACATTTACTTATTACATTTAACCGAAAGCTTTAATAGAGTGACTGCTGTAATAGGGTGACTGCACTAAGAGAGATTCTTGATTATGCACTTGCTACAAATAGTTGGTTTTTGCAATAACAAGATTCTTCCAAACCACTGAATGACCCTTCTATGATAACTAAAATCTATCTACGTACTGATTTTCAGCTTATTTCTTTAGCCTGATTGCCTGGTGGGTGTGACAACTAATGGTTTGTTTATTCATGAAACTTAATTGTGCAATATTTAGTTTTTGCACTATAACTTCGTTGCCATTATCCTGATTTCTTTCACAAATTTAGGTTTAGGTCCCTGGTTTGAACCCACGAAGTTTTGTTTGTTATGTTTTATGCAAATTTTTTTTTGCTCTGGGTGACTGTTTGTTTGGTTTATATTTCTGTAGCTAATTTTTATATTTCTTTTTAATGTATTATTCATATCATATAAGGTTTGAGCTATGATGGTTGACCTATCTACAGACCAATTTTCAACATATTATTATTATAAGTTACTCTAGAGGCATGACAAAATCAAGCATGTAATCTTTAAATTCAAAATTCATTCATAAATTAGCATTGAACTATGCAGTTCTTTACACAAATCATATGATGAATGAACGGTATTATGCTCTTTGGTCCCTCCAAATTTGAAGCGAATCGAATAAAGCAAGTTATGACTGTTATTCTAAAGTGTACAAAAAGAAAGAAAAAGCAGCTACATAATCAGAAGAGAATATAAAGAACAAAAGACAAACTTTAAAGACTTGTATAGCTCAAAAATAGCTGGACTGATTTATCTCAAACTTGAAATATGAAGCATCCCTTCCCAATGAAAATTTACTGCAAAAATGGAATGTTTAAGTTGTATTACAATCGATTGTGAACTACAAATGCATGAAACCGCATTTTCTTGGTTCCAGTTATACTTTTTTGCCTGTGACACATGCTCTTACCAGGTTTCCTTTGCTGCATGAGACATTATCATGTTCCTTGACTACTATCACTCGAGTCTCAATAATTGCAGTTCAAAACCTGCTCACAATGGCGTTCACTGCAGCTCAGTGGATATTTAGATAGGGATTTCTTGGGGGAAATAACTAAAATCACTGTTTCACGTGATTAACAGGGGCCCTTTCAAAACAAAGCACATTTTCTTGAAGCTTACGAGAAGCACTATCTAATGCCCTAGTGGATCCCATTGTTTCTAGTTTTGTATTGTATTATGACTATTGAAATTTGCATGAAATTCCAAATACAAGAGTAAATGCAATTAAAGTAAGTGGTGTACAATGTATGTCCTACCTCCTCTACACACTTGGCAAGTCATAATGGTTCTGTTTACCTTAAACCTACTGATACGCAATTTGGATTGATTTTCCAATTTCCAGTTGCATATACATACCAGCGCAGTATGTTTGTAAAAAAAGTTTGCTTTGAATAGTTTCAACAATCATAATTATACATGCATGCTAATTGCAAATTTAGTAGATTTTGGTGCATGAGTTTTAAAGTTAGAAAATAGGCTTGTGTCAATTATGCCAGCATAATTTCGAGCATAATAGGCTAGCAAAAGCATCAAGCATTATGCCAGCACAATAGGATGATTTTCAAGAATTTTAATTAAATGCACAATGTGCATGCCAAAAACACTGCACAACATGAACATACTCAGTGGCGGATCCAGGATGGGGCATTTGGGGCAAATGCCCCCCCCCCCCTTCAAGAAATTGCATACAAGATCGATATACTCTAATAGAGCAG
This sequence comes from Dysidea avara, assembly GCF_963678975.1. Lineage (NCBI taxonomy): Eukaryota > Metazoa > Porifera > Demospongiae > Dictyoceratida > Dysideidae > Dysidea > Dysidea avara. Next base: position 9,349,162 of record NC_089276.1, read on the forward strand.
TCAATTACTCTAATAAAGCAGTCACAATGTTCATGAGGCAGTGTAGCTTACCTATGAAGCTACAAATAGGATTTTATTTTACATAACAGACGTGATATAGTAGGTAAGGATAACTAGCTATTATTGTTGTGACCTTTTTTTTTTTTCTTTTTTTTTTTTTGTTGGTCTTCAACTGGTTTTCAGCAAGTTTTTTTGGTCTTCAACTGTTTTTCAGAAAGGTGCCCCCCCTCTTTCGAAACTCTGGATCCGCCCCTGATACTGTACATTATTACTGCATTTCGTATCAAAAAACCTTGCTGTGTTGTATTTAAACCAGGTACGTGCCCTGCTTTACTGAATTTTTTTTTGTAAAAGTGTGTGTGTGTGTGTGTGTGTGTGGTGTGTGTGTGTGTGTGTGTGTGTGTGTGTGTGTGTGTGTGTGTGTGTGTGTGTGTGTGTGTGTGTGTGTGTGTGTGTGTGAGCCTGCCTATCTTCCTATCTATCTACCTATCTATCTATGTTTATCCGTACTCACCCATGCGAACAAAATCATTAAATTTTGGTAAAAGCAGCAGAATTAAAAGCAAAACGAAGTCTGTAGTAAACTTCAGCACAGGTAAATGTTGTGGTTTCTTTTTGGCGGTCTGAAATATGGGTGTGGTGACTTTCCGCAGACTTTGTGAATTACCTTCCCTTCAAGGTTTTACAGGTGTTTAACAACTGAAAAACAATGATGCAGGTGTTGAAAGGGGGCATATCCCTTACATACACAAACTAAATGAAGAGCAGTTTGGAGGCTTTGTCGAGAGAATTTGTGGAAAAAAACATGATAGTCAAACTATAAAACAGTTTAGAAGATACTTTTGTGCTTAATATGTTGGTAAAAGTGGATTGTTTAACAAGCGCTTCCTTAGCAGTGCATGGCAACATAATTAAAGGAACTAAAAAACTTTTATGAATTATGAAATACGAGAATTACACAATAATAATAATCATGTATTATTGCACAACCAAAAACCTCAGAAATAGTAATGCATAGTTGGTTAATTCCAGATGAGTTAGCTAGCTGCATATATATATATGGCACCTGGTTTTTAGAAGTAGCACAACATCAACTTGTTTTTACTATTTCTTGACTGATTATTCACACTTTATGGAAATAAGATCGATATATACTCTAATAGAGCAGTCACTTACTCAAATACAGCAGTTACTTACTCTAATACAGTAGTCAGAAAATGCAGATATACTCTAATAAAACAGTCAGCTCTCAAGCACAATCTTGATTTTGAGAGCATAATTTTGAACATTATAGGCTGGATTTTGAGCATTGCTCAAAAGCATAATTGACAATTTTCAAAGCATAATTGGCTCAAGCCTAGTTAGAAATTTACAGCAAATAATTAATTTTGATTATTGTGTAAGGTATTTGCAGAGTTTTGTGTCCTAAAATTATGATTTTAAGATGTATGTTTCCTCTATAGCTACATTGCTATTACACATTACTGTAGATGGTTATAGTGTATGAATTCTGTACATTTTTTCTGTACACAGTCTCCATAGTCAGTAACCCAGCTGGTAAAGAAGTTAGTGGATCTACTAATACATTTGACTATCCTATATTAAGTAGTGTCACTCTGACATGTATGGTAACATCAAGTGATGGAACGACACCAACAGTGACCAACTATCAGTGGGACACCACAGGATGTTACACTCACCCTGCTCATAATAGTGGAAACCCTACATGTTTTCCTATGGGTCAGACAACACAAAGTGTAACTGGTAATGATTTAACTGCTGGGGATGCTGGTACCATCACTTGTACTATATCCATTGGTGGTCATAGCTCAGCTACTAGTGAACCATTTACGCTTCGAATATCTGGTAAGTTTGTTATAATATTAAAGTTTTAAAAGGCAAAACTAGGTTCCTTAAAATAACAGATTATTTTATACGTTTTTCATACCATGGCAACAATATGTGACTGGCTGAGTGAAAACTTTTTTCTGTCACAACTGAAATTATGTTGGCTACATTTATGTAAAACTTACATTTATACAATCTCATTTCTCTGTCATTACCCATTTTCTGGCCTCAGCTTCAGTGAGCCTCCAGCAACCTGCAGTGCCAATCTGGTGACTTGGCATAGTCCAGTGAGATGAGATGGGTACGCAACTGTCTGCAATCATGCATAGGTCTGAGTCAAATATGCTCAAAATTTGCCCAAAGTGCTTTCAGGAGTTTCCCAAAATTTCCACCTATTATGCTCTTTCAGCATTCCCAATATGCTTGCATTATGCTCCTAGGTTAGCAGCATTTCTAAGAATTATCTTGGAACATTTCAATCAGTGAATACTCTATTAGAATATTTCACTACAAAGTGAATGTTAGAGAGTATCAATCCTAGAAGCTATGCACAATGCAGTTGAGTGTTCCATTGTTTCCACTGACTACTCTATTAGTGAGTATCGATCTATTTTCATGGAATTAAGCTCCATAGTTTGAAATATCCACCTAACATGCTAGCATTATGCTGACATAGCACTCTAGCCTAATATGCTTTTTGTTATGCTGGCATATTTGATGTAGGCCAAATCATGCAGAATTGACCTGGTGTTTATAATCATCAATATAAACACACCTGTGCATGGGTCTGGGGGCTTGCCCCCCAGGAAAATTTTCAAACTTTAGAACCTATTTTACAAATGAGAGCTCACTTACTGCCCTGAGAGCCCATTTTATATAATTTAGCATATAAACTTACAGCTTCTAAAGGAAATGTAAATGTGACTGTTCTATTAGAGTAATTGACAGTTTTATAAGAGTAGCTGACTACTGTATGATCCCTAACTGAACTTAAAATTCCATCAAAATGCAATCTAGTTGAGTTTTTGCTCAGCATGTTGTATATATAATATTATACTGTAGACAGTATTTACCTTGTGAAAATGTAGTTTCAACTAGCTATTGTAATTTCAAAAGGAAATAGGGGTTGGTATAATATAATAGTATTTTTTAAAAATTGTTAACTTAAAAATGAAGTAGGGATCTATGCAATAAAAAGTAGAGATGAATGATGGTATTACAGCACAGCTTGATGGGAAAGTCCCTACTTTGGCACATTATATAATTAGCTATAATTTTGCTCAATGCCAAAGTTGGGACTTCCCCATCAAGCTATATGCTGTAATACCATCATTCATCATCTTGTTTCACTACTTTTTATCGCATAGATCCCCTATGCATAATTCATTTATAAATTAACAATTTAAAAAATATATATCAACCCCTACTTCCTTTTAAAATTTTTAAAATAGCTAGTTTGTTTACTTTTTTGTCTAGCTAGCTAGGTATGTTATACTCTTTTTGTTTTCCACATAGTATAAATATCAGCTATCTTTTACCTTCGTACGCAATAAGTGCCTATAAAAGTAATTATTGCTTTGTCTTTTAAAGCTATTAGCCTATTAGGTCACTCCAAATGAGAGTGTAGTTTCCTGTCCTCCACCCGCTTCACGTCTGGGCACCCACATTGCATGTCATTATTTTTCCAAAACCACTTTCTGTGCTGCTTTCTGGAAACTTTGCTCATTTTATTTATTTATTTATTATCAATTTATCACAAGGGAAGGAACGGTACAAAAGGCAAGCCTGTACAAGGTACTGTCCTAATACAAAACACATACAACCACTAAACAAAACACACACAAAATAACACTTACAAAACAAAACAAATCAACAACAATCAAGACTCACGGTAGTGAGTCGTGCAGCCAGTAAAGCAGAAACGCGCGCCGCAGGCAATATAGCGTAGCGACCACTACCGTGAGGATTTTACAGGAACGAACGTTGTCAAATTTGGCTTGTCTATAACTCACCCGTCTTTTACGCTATTGCTCTGAAACTCTAGAGTTAAACTCATCGTGTCACTAGTAACTACCACACAAGCAGTGAAGCAATTCCATGCCGACTGTTTCATGATCGAGATTGCCGACATGAAAGGGGATGTTTTTTTGTTTTTTTTCGCATGCGGTTAGACGCAACCGCAGGTGCATGCATTGCGTTCCTTTGTGCATTCCCAACATTGATTGCCCTGCTATCGCTTCAGTACTATCTCGATTGACTCAAGATTCACATCATTGATTTCACCAGACATCATTACCCTACAGTCGTAATTTCAGCACCAAACAAAGTTTCAGTCGTCCTCAGTCGACCTAAAGGCCAAATACAAGCCCCATATTGTTGTTTTCCGCAATACTTGCTTGGCATGTAGGGCAATGTGTCTGTAAACTGTTCTAAAAATTTTGTTGAGATTGAAATATATGTTTTCGAGAATGGCTAGTTTGAAATTTGAATTTAGTTCCCCCCACGTAATTTGCTCTCTGTAAGAATTTAACTCGGAATTTAAAGAATGGCGTAGAGCACAACTGCGGTCACTGGTTATTGATGAACTGGCGCTGTGTGTAGTTACAAAGAGAAGTGTGCTGCCATAGATTATAGTCTATAATCTATGGTGCTGCATACCATCGTTCGATTTTGAAATTAGTTGCCCCCACGTAATTTGCTCTCTAAGGGCGCGGCTTAAAGAATGGCACAGAGCACAACTGCGGTTACCAGTTGTTGACACAAGCTGTAAGTAATTAGCACATGTAGCTGAAGAAAGTATGCAAAACCACCTGAAAAATTTACAATTGTCACCATGCATTTTATAGCACCCCCACACAAAATTACACATGAAATTACAACATACAGAGGACACATTAATACCAAATAGTTTTCACAACAATAATGTAAGAATTGTGCAACAATGACTGTGATATAACTGCTATGAAACTCTTCTCCAGTGGCCTGCCATGGTAGCAAGTCTCACACGACGGCATGTATATTCATCCAAACACAGTGGGAGTAACGAGTAATAAGTGCAGTCACAAGTTGGTATGACTCCATTTGTAGAATCCAGATGAGTGGGTGTGGCTCCAGTATGTCTAAACAGTTAACAAACATTCCTGTTATAAATAAGTACTAGAGTTGCAATATAATAGTATAGTTTACAACAATACATAGTCTCCATTGTATCACTATCAAACGACACTAAGTGGAGGATATTGTTGCATCTCTAGTATGTACACTCCATCAGTACAACCTGTCTTAATGGGCCACCAGTATAGAAATACAACCTCTCTTGAAAAGCCAATTCCAAATTGAGAATTTATACACTGCTACTTGCTTATTGAGTGAAGGTGGTAATAAACAAGTTCCACCGTAATTTATGCAGTGATCTGATCTTGTATATTCTGTCAGTGGATGAGATCCACTTGGCCAGGACAAAATGTGACCCAAATGTCCTGCATGATCCATACTCAACCCACTTATGATCCAGTGGCACAATGGAACTGAGTATTTATAGAGAATACAGTTATAATTATTTCTAAGATGTGTGGACACATTACAACACATTACAACATGTGCATACAAGACATGCTACGTACTGTTTTAGCATTTCAAGTCACCACATTATGTACGGACCAGTCAACAATGCTTCATAGTGCCCATCAGTAAACCTGAAGAAAAGTTACAAAAAATAAAAATACACATAAATACAGTGAAACCTCATTTATAGGGCCAGCTCTGGGACCAAAAAAATTTGGCCTGAATAACAAGGTGGCCTTATTAATGAGGTCATAAACTACTGTTTATCTATATTTTGAACCTTCTATAGGTGGCCAATATAATGAGGTGGTCTTATTGAAGTGGTGGACACTAAGTGAGGTTTCACTGTACATAATATGGTTAACAATGGTGAACAATATTAATGGTTAACAATAATACGCTGAAACCTTACTCAGGTCACTTCTTGTGGCAGATTGCTCTGTACACAAAATGACACATCAAGACACACGATAGTGTGTCGTGCGGCCCAAGAAGCTGGCGCGCCACACCGTGAGTATATTGACAGGAAGAAAGAAAACGTCATTTTCACACTTTTGTATCTCGGTGATGGCTTATCCGATTGAAACCAAATTTGCTGCAGAGTTGCCCGCCAGCTAGGGGAGTCTACATTCCAAATTTGAAGGAAATCACTCAAGCCATTTCTGAGATATGAGCGGCCAAAATTTCATTTTTTTCTCCGTTTTTTTTCTTCTTCGTCTTTTCGCACACTTGCAAAAATTGTTATAAAACGCAAACGCATGCTCCGATCGCCTTGAAATTTGGCACTCAGCAAGGGAGTCCAAAGGCGCATCCTAGCATCAAATTTGGTGCAAATCCGATGAATGGTTCAGGAGTTATGACCGATTATTCGCGTAAAACAAGATCGATTTGTTGTCATGCCTACAGGGTAAACCGCTCCATGGAATGAGCTGAAAATTGCTATGTAGATGGAGTAACCATCGTAGGAGTGCCTTTTGGTAGTTTGAAAGGAATCGAGATTAAGACCACGGAGATATGACACAAAACCAAACCTGTGTCACAATTACGCGATCGATTTTTAGTAATAAAAAAGTATTAGTTTTTATGCCTACTAGGCAAACCGCTATGAGCAATGAGCTGAAAATCGGTGTATAGCTGGAATAATCTTCATAGAAAGTCCTTGCAGTAGTATAGAAGAATTGGATTACAAACCACTGAGTTATGATTCAAAAGCCAACTCTGTATAGCAAATGCGAGATAACAAGGAGAGGTTGTCTTATCAAGACACAGGCATAGATATTATATACTACGCACCCGGGATTGCGTACCGCCAGTTTTCAAAGGAACAATTTGCATTGCAATGGGGTGACACACAGGCACTCACTGTAGGTATATCTGCAACTGCGATCAAAGTCTAAGTCAAAGTTCAAGGCCACCAAAATCATGCTAATTCAACAGTCAAGGATAAAAGCTTCCAACCCACAATCGAAAAGTGCTGAAATATCGTCGCTAAGTTACCGGTCAAAGGTCAAAAAAGGCTCTTAGTTACAGGTCAAAGAAAAATTTCTGCCAGTCAAGACTTTGACTGCGGTCGCAGATCTACCTACAGCACGTACCTATGTGACAACCCCTTGCGTTGTACTCATTAACACTTTTCTCTGACACTTTTCCTTTGTAGTCTACTGCGAAAGTGTCATACCCAGTGCTGTACTAGGTGGCATAGTACTGGGGTTTTACAGCATCATATCTGCAACCCTCTACAGTTCCAATGGCTAGGGGACAGATCCTAATCAATTAAGTACAGGAAGCCAGTAAATCGGCACAAGCTGAGTGGTACAACAGTGATATCCGCTTCATGTTGCTTGGAAGGTGTTTGGAGATTTCAGAGCTTTTTAAATGGCTAAATATGTCACTTACTATGACACTGTTGGTTGAGTGGACACAGACAGACGGTTTAGATAGGCAGGGGCAGATCCAGAGTTTGGAAAGGGGGGGGGGGGGGGGGGGTGCACTTTACTGAAAATTTGAAGAGCAACAAAAAAAAGGTCACAGTAATAATGGTTGTCTTTTACCAATTGTATATACTATAAAGAAGTATAATTAAAGATCTTTATTCAGATCCTTATTCATAGCTTCATAGTTAAGCTACACTGCCCCATGAACACTGTGACTGCTTTATTAGAGTGATTGACTGCTCTATTAGGGTATGATCTGAGTCGATCTTGAATTATTTTAGTAATACTCGATCTTGTATGCAATTTTTTTAAGGAAAGGGGGGGAGAGGGGGGCACATGTCCCCCCTGGATCCACCACTGATAGGCATGACAATTGTAGCCTAGTTTTCTAAGTCGTTGCTCAATGAAATATGGCGGTGATTTTTAGGCTTGTAACATCACTTTCACGATGCTTATGCTGTATTTCAAGCGTTTTCCTGGTAATTCAGCCTATTAATTGGTGTTCTAGTGTATCCTTGTACTGTTTACTAAACATTGCAGAGGTTAAATCTTTTGCATTACTAAAATCGTCGGGAGGTGGTCAGTTTTACAGGAGACGTTTACGATTACTAACAGAATACCGTATATTGAAGTACAATGCGGATTGTCGTGTTGATTGGTATTAACGAAGTCGGTACGCAATCCCAGGTGCATAGTATATAACATCTATGACACAAGGTAGCATGTTGTGCAGCCCAAGAAGCCGGTGCACCACGCTGTGAGTATATTGACAGGAAGAAAGAAAAAAGTGATTTTCACACATATGTAGCTCTGTGATCCCTTATTCGATTGCAACCAAATTTGCTACAGAAGTGCCGGCCAGATATGGGAGTCTACATACCAAATTTGAAGAGACTCACTCCAGACATTTCCAAGATACGAGTTGCCAAAATTTCATTTTAATCTCTTCATTTTTTCGTCTTCATTTTACACACTTCACAAAATCCACCATAAAACACCAATGTGTGTTCCAATCGGGCTGAAAATTGGCACACTTAAAGGGTGAATTAATGTGGATCTCAGTGCCACGTTTGGTAGGAATCCGATGAACATTCATGGAGTTATGACTGATTATTTGCATAAAATATGGTCGAATTTCTGTCACACCCACAGGGTAAACCCCTTGAAGGAATGAGTTGAAAATTGCTATGTAGATGGATTAACCATTGTAGGAGTGCCATTTTGTAATTCTAAAGGAATCAAGATAAAGACCATGGAGTATGACACAAAACCCAACCTGTGTCACGAATTTTATGAATAAAAAACTATTAGTTTTCATGTCTACCAGGCAAACCACTTAGAGCAGTGAGCTGAAAATCGTTGGATTAATCATCATTGAAAGTCCTTGCAGTAATACAGAAGAATCAGATTATAAAACACTTAGTTGTGATCCGAAAGTGAACTACGTGTAGCAAAAACGAGATCGAGATACTCTAATGGAATAGTCACCCTAATAGAGCATTCAGCTGCCTAATAGAAAAGTCACCATGCAACTACAAATAAATCGCTCTATCGATTCAGACCACTACAAGTTACCCTGTAAGAAGGTCAGCTTGAAACCAACTCACCCTGTAGAGAGTTCAGCCACAAACAAATAACCTTGTACAGAGTTCAATTAAGTCACCCTGTAGAGAGCTCAGCTATAGAAACAAGTCACCCTATAGAGAGATCAGCTAAAAGCAAATCACCCTGTACAGAGATCAGCTAGAAGACATCATCTTGTAGAGAGTTCAGCTGCAAACAAATCACATGTAGAGAATTCAGCTGCAAACAAATCACATGTAGAGAGTTCAGCTACGAACAGATCATCCTGTAGAGAAGTCTGCTAGAAACAAGTTACCCTGTAGAATTCAGCTACCACCCTATAGAGATCAGCTACAAACAAGTCACACTGTAGAGATCAACTAGAAAAAGTTACCCTGTAGAGGCATCTGCTAGAAATAAGTCGTGAGTTGCTTTTTTCGCACTGCATCTTCCAAGGACTTTTTAAACTGTTTACAGCATCGTCTGCTTTTGTGGAAGCAAGGAAATATTAATGAGTTGCTTGGTGAGGGTCACACTATTCAGCATTGTTTATCAACTGCCATGTCTGGTGTCAGTCGCAGTGAACGTCTCACTCGTTCCTTTGTTTCCCACATGCTCTGTGGGAATGTTTGTGCTGCTCTTGCTCTCCTAGATACAATGGACCATCCTGGAGCACCTATTCAATTAAGTGAACCTGTGTCCCCTGATACACCCTCTTGGACTCTTTTGGATGAACTTAAACAAAACTTCCTCGTGGACAACCAGCTTGTAAGGAGGCACTGTTCCCTCCATCTGCAAATGCTTCTCTTTTCATCCTGTTATATTTGATGCCTTGGATGGTGTGGCTATTTGTTCTACTGTTCTTTGTACTAAGGGTGCAGCAGGTCCAATAGGCGTAGATGCTTTCTGTTACGATGTTTGTGTACTTCTGTTCACCGTGCTTCCGATGATTTGTGTGCTGGTCTTTCTCTTGTGGCCAGACGTCTGTGTACTAGCATGGTTGATCCAGATGGCCTCACAGCATTTGTTGTATGTTAACTTATTGCCCTTGATAAATTCCTGGGAGTTAGACCCATTGGTGTGGGTGAAGTTGTTAGAAGAATTATTGGCAAGACTGTCTTGGCTACAGTGAAAATGGATATTCTTGAGGCAGCTGGCCCTCTTCAACTCTGTGCTGGTCAAGATGCAGGTTGTGAAGTTGCAATGTTGTCAAGATGCAGGTTGTGAAGTTGCAATACAGCTTCTGTAGACTCATCAGTGTTTACTGATGAGTCTACAGAAGCTGTATTGCTGGTGGATGCAAGCAATGCTTTTAATAGTTTGAACCATCAAGTTGCACTTCACAACATATCTATGCTTTGTCCTTCCTTAGCTACAATTCTGATTAACACCTATAGGGCAAATGTTCCACTATTCATTGATGGTAAGCATCTGAGGAAACCACACAGGGGAATCCACTGGCAATGGCTATGTATGATTGATACAATTCGTCACTGTGATATACAACAGGCCTGGTTTGCTGACGATGCAACTGCTGCTGGCTCTTTGAAGGGGTTGTATAAATGGAGGTCTTCCCTTGTGACTTTGGGCTCAGCATACGGCTATAATGTAAAACCCTCTAAATCATGGCTGATAGTGAAAACAGAACATCTAGATTTGGAAAAGAAGGTTTTTGCTGGATGTGGTGTAGGCATTACTGCTGAGGGCAAGCACCACCTTGGTGCTGCCATTGGATCACCAATTTTTGTGAAACACTATGTGAGTGAGAAGGTTGATTATTGGGTGTCTTGTGCACTGAAGTTGAGTGTGATTGCAAAGATTCAATCTGATGTGGCTTATTGTGCTTTCACTCATGGTCTTGTTGGTAAATGGACTTACTTTTTGTGAACTCTACCTGGCATTTCTGACCCCTTGAATTATCCATCATTAAAGAATTTATTTCTGCTGTTACTGGCAAATGTGTCAGTGACTTAGAAAGAGATCTGCTTACCCTTTCAGCACACATGGGTGGGCTCAGGTTGTGTAATCCTTCTGCCAATGCTAATCTTGAATTTGACTCTTCCCGTCAGGTTACCTCAGCCTTAGTCCAGGAGACCATTGAACAGCAGACTCATTTCAGGGTAACAGTGGTTAGTGCCTAGCATCAAGCTGAGGCTAATATTATGTTTTGAAGATGTCAGCGGATGATTTTTAAGTAATCAGAACTTACTCCTCTTTTGCCAGCTGATTTACATCGCATTGTTTCTTTGTCTAGTGAAAACGGTGCCTCTTCTTGGCTATTAGTGCTTCCCATCGAAGAACATGGATTTACACTCCATGAAGGTGCTTTTAGGGATGCATTATGTTTGTGTTATGGATGGTTGTCCAGTAGTTTACATGCTAAGCGTGTGTGTGGTCATGGCTTCACTGTTGATCATGCAATGAATTGTGGATCTGGTGGTTTCCCCACTCTACTTCATAATGAACTTAGGGATTTCACTGCAGCTGCTTTGTCTGAAGTTTGTCATGATGTAGCAATTGAGCCAGTGTTGCAACCCGTATCTGGTGAATCTTTTACTATGCCACAGTAATATAAAGGATGAGGCATGCTTGGATGTCAGTGTGCAAGGATTTTTGGGAAACCATCATCAAAAGGCTTTCTTTGATGTAAGAGTTTTTAATCCCACTGTTCCTGGTTATTGAAACACAGCAGTTTCTTCTCTATATAAAAGGTTTGAGTGCGACAAACCAGCTAAGTATGAGCAGCATGTAATGGATGTTGAAATGGACTCTTTCTCCCCTTTGGTATTCTCTACTTTTAGGGGAATGGGGGTGTGGCCACTACTGCTTACTGGCATTTTCTACTTGCTGCTAAGAGAGACCATAGTTATACTAGTGTTGTGTCCTGGATTAGACGCTCTACCAGTTTTTTCTTTACTGAGGTCAGCTGTAACCTGCTTGCGTGGAGCCAGGTGGCAGCTAAGTGACTATTGGAGCACTTTACCTTGCAATATCCGAGATTCAGGTGCTTCCATCACATGTACTTTGAATTGTTGTTTCTTGTTTTTTTCATTTACTTGTTATATATTAAAAGCAAAAAGCAAAAAAAAAAGCTCACCTTGTAGAGAGTTCAGCTACAAAGAAACCATCCTGTAGAGAGTTCAGCTACAAACAAAATCACTCTGTAGAGAGTTCAGTTACAAACAAATCACCCACCCTGTAGAGACTTCATCTACAAACAAATTGCTCTATAGAGAGTTCAACTACAAACAGATAACCTTGCAGAGAGTTCAGCTAGAAACAAGTCACCCTGTAGAGAGAATCCTGGAGAGAGTTTAGCTACAAGCAAATCACCCTGTAGAGAGTTCAGCTACATTTCAAGTCACCCAGTAGAGAGATCAGCTGCAATAATTGGCATGTAATAAATAATTGTATGTATTATGTATATAAATATAATTTGTATATTTACTGATAAAATCAGAAATAGTTAAAGTATTAAAAATCTGCTTTATGTTTTTCTTCTTCCTGTGGTAAAGAAAAAAGATAAGTTTAAAAAAGCCCAAATGCTGGCCAATGGTTTGGGGAGTACAAATACAAAAAGAAGTGATATCTAAACAAAACAGCCAAGCTGTAAAAAAAAGAGTGCAACTCTCAAAAAGGCTATGGTGAAAAAAGATGTGAAATCCAAGGTGGCAGCCAAGAAATGGTTGTGATGGTAGGTTAATGGTAAAAATTTTAATAGCAACAATTCAGGTGAATTTGGTGCCGCTTTCACCATAGCCGTTTTAAGGGCCGCACTCTTTTTTTACAGCTAGGCTGTTTTGGATTAGATATAATTAACAGATGGATATCGTACTGGCTCACCATACTATACAGAACAGTTCTGCAGATCATTATGCCAATAGGCTTAATGATGATTGAGTTTACCATCAATATGTAATACCATAACACAACCACACATGTTGCAAAAACAATACAGCATGTTACGTAGAACCTCTACCAAGTAACAAGAACACACAGTTATATGTATGTTACAGAAATGCTAAATTTAACTTTAAATTTCTAAAATTTCTTTATTATATACAGGAACTGCCATTACTGGGGGCCCAGAAAGTACTGGAAGTAGTGATGTGTCTGCTTCCAACATGATTGAAGATTACTCAACTATCAGACCAATGGGTACTGGATTACTATTTCGTTGTGTTAGTGGATTGGGACCTACTAGTAATGACAACACTGAACTTGGTGGATTACTTTTTGGTAGTACAATGATTCAAGATGGAGAATGTAATGGTCCTGTGATACAACAACGTGGAGCAACTATTAGTAATTTTATTGGAGTCATCAATGTGCTTTTGTGTAGTTCACTTAACACTAATAATGAAGGAGTTTACACATGTGTGATGAGGAACAGTAGCATGATGGAAGAGAGTGTTAGAGTTGGAGTCTATTTGTCAAGTAGAAGTGAGTTTTCATTAACTTTGTAGTAGTGAATCATCACAGTAGAGCACTGCATAGTTATTATACTGTGATAAAACAGTCATCCATTACATTGTCTAACAATTATTACTTCCATGGCTAAAACAGTTTGGCTGTTCAAAAGGGTACGTACATAAAAAGTTTCACTGTGTTCACATTAGCACAACAATCTAAGACTACTTACTTTTACTTTCATGAACGTGCCCTCCTTTACAGGCAAACTTTTGGCATTGTATTTTTCATTTTATAACTGTTGTTGCAGAGAAAATAAGCAGCAACATACAAAAACATGTGAATATTCTATAGAGCTCTATTAAAGTATCTTAATGACCTGTTGTTAGAAGCATTCACCAATGAACTCCTTACCTTCATTTAGTTCCACTTGGTTTGTTATATTTGCTCACGGTTCATATACATGTATGATTATTGTATTATAATTATTATTATGGTCACTGTGCTTAGGCAGCTGTTGTGCTAAAGATCTTTTACATCATGAAGAGGGATAATGAGATGTCAACATCATATAGGCTGTAGAAGGCTCAACGGAAAATTAAAGATGACCGAGGCTTGTTTTCTTGACAAACAATGTGTTTGGATTTCTTCTTTAAGATGTATAATTAGGCTATTACTATTGTTCCAGCAGTCACATGAATAAAAATAAAACTTAGACAAAAAAAAGGGTCCTCATATGAAAAAAAATACACAAAATCCTTGACCAGGAAATCCTTGATCGGGAAATCCTTGATCGGGAATTGAACCCAGGACCTCCAGTGCGTTAACCCAGAGCCTTAGCCATTGTGCTATGTGGCTCCCAGCTACCCAACTCCCTTAGTTTCTACCTTATATGTCTCCGAGTGGAGTAATTTCTATTATATTGAAGACAAAGGTGAAGAAGAAACCAACTGTACCCTAACCCTAATGCTAATGCTACTTTTCGCATCCTCTAAAGTTGAATTCTCGGGGCAACCTACTAGACACGTCCCCTAAAGTTGAATGCTTGGGGCAACCTACTAGACACGTGCCCTAAGTCAAATACTCTGGGAAACTTACTAGATGCGTGCCCTAAAGTTGAATACTTGAGGCACAGCACAACTAGTGTGAGAGAAATCTAGTAGACACTGCCGGAACAGTAGCCCTGACAAAATATTTCCAGCTGCCGAAACAATAGCAACTTTTGTATAATTATTTTAATGTGCCTACTGGATAATTGCTGTACAGTACTGGGTTGCATGGTGTCATCAAATGGGATGGCTTGGTTTGATTGGACATGGAAGCCGTTTACATTACGTGTTTATCAAGCCGTACCAATTTGAACTATGCTATACTGAACTAGTATAAATGTGGTAACTGGCAACTGGTAGAGTTGACATCTTAGGTAGCCAAGAATGAGCGTTAATGTATACAACTACCAATTTTGAAAGCTTTAACTTTATCATTGATGCATGTTCTACATTCAATCTTGTATTCCTTATTAATTCCTTTTACTGTGTAACTCTGATTGGCCAGTAATTTAGCAGCCATTTTCAATATTCAAGTGTAAGAAATGTAGGCAATCAAATTACTAGCCAATAATATTAAGTTAAAGGAATTACTAATGCAACAAGATGGAATGTAGAACAAGAGTCAATGACAAAAGTCCATGTCCAGTGTTAAAGCTTTCTTTGATACGGTGAATTGTATTAACATCCATTCTTGGCCACTCCAATCCAGATTCAGCTCTTTTGGTTGTTAGTTACTTTTACTTTCAAGGACATTCCCTCCTTTATAGCCAAGCTGTTGACATTATATTTTAGACTATTTTCATTGTGTAACTTTTGTTGCAGAGAAAATAAGCGGCAACATACAAAAGCATGTAAATATTCTTTAGAGCTCTATTAGAGTATCGTGACCTGTTATTAGAAGCATTCACCAATGTACTCCTTACCTTCATTTTCACTGTCTACACTGTGTAATTATATGTAGTTGACAGTACTAATCTGGTATAGATGTTAGCTGCCCCCTCCAAACCAGCCTCTTAATAACATTCATTGTCCTATTAAATTCATGCATCTGTTGATAAGCCATAAAATGTCCTTTTACAGTGTGTTTATATAATAATGTATGAGTCAATTGTGTCCAGGTACAGCTGTAGCCTAGTTATCATTTGTAATAGAAAACAGTAAACAGTGGCTAATCATTGTTGCTACATATAAATAAATCACAATAGTGGTTTGTGCTTGTTACTGTCAGTATGTGGAGGTATGTTCCAGAACCAATTTTGGTAGGTTTTAATCATTTGCCAAAGTTGGCAGAGTACCTATCATGCTGTTAAACATAGATCTCGGACATTACCATAAGGCAAGATATAGAGCACCACACACCTCCACCCACCTAGCAGAAAGCATACAGCTCTAATCATGGAACACATCAAAAGTGCTTCAAATCATTAAACAATACACTATCTCTCATTACCATGTTATATTACCATTGTGCACATAAAAAGTTTGCTTATTACATATAAGCACCAGTTGGAAAATTTGGACAGATTTATTAGATGCTAAAGAGTATCATTCAATAATTTGAACTACTTATGGTGTGTTCATTAGTTATATAGCTGTGTGCTTTCTGACAGTTATGTAAGTGGAAAGTACGTATGTAGTATATACTCAATTCGTTGCCATAGTTGACAATGTGCTGGAGTGGCACAATACTCGATGATATGGATTACAAAATTTAGGCTCAAAACTAATATCAAATTGCACTTTTAAGGTTCCACTTTAGCAAAAGTAGAATCAGCTAAAATTGGTTCTTGAATGTAAAGTATGTAGCAAAATAATGATGCTCCTTGTTATTATACATGAAGTGATGATCCTTGTACTGACGTAGCTGAAGTTCTTGTGCACTTGTTAATGATCTCATATTTTATAGCTCCTCCTGTTTTGACTACAACATTACAAACAATCCATGCTGCACTGGGTGATTCAGTTTCGTTAACATGCACTTCAGAAGGATCACCACCAGATACTTTTACTTGGATAAAGGATGGAGTTCAACTGCAAAACAACATTAATACTATAAGTGTGACTTACACTGGTTCTGCTGCAGTCTTCCAAAGTACCTACAGCATTAGTAACTTCAGTAGTAGTGATATTGGGACTTACACATGTACTGTCACTAACCCTATTGGAAGTGCTAGCTTGGACATTGTTCTTGATGATCTTCTTAGTGAGCAAGTGTCAATGTATTTATGAGTGTATGCATGAACATATTACTGTACAGAGGGATTCATTAAACATTCTATTGATGCCGAGGGTCATGCGGCATAACAGGAGTATCACATTGACAGATTTTTCAAATGTAACATTTAAATTTCTAAGGATTTCATAAAATGTGTAAGCTACTAGTAACCAGGAAAAATCATTTCTGTAATTCTTCTTTTACACTATTGTAACAAGCAAGCAAAAATATCTCTATTAAAGGATTCACCCTATTCTGTAGATGCTTTTGCACCTTTAAACATAATATTCATAAAGGCTCAAATGCTAATGTTGGTTAATAAGTCCTAAGAATTGCTTGTGCAAAATGTGATGTGCATGTGCCCATGCTTATCGTAAACTCTGTTTAATAATAGCCAAACACATGTCAAGGTTTTAGTTACCTAAAAATTCTGTGTTTCACAACCAAACAAATCAAGGGTACTAGTTCAAGGCTTGATGGTTACTACTAAATTGCAAAGAACCCTATGTTGTGAAGTCTAAATATTATACACTACAATTCATTGTTGGGCCTTGACAGTTGCAAACAGGAAATTAGCAGAAACAAGCCTGCCTCTTATTCAGCATAGTTATCCATTTAAATGCTGCCAGTATTATTGGTGCATATGATGTGTTTTGTGTTGCCTCAGAGTATGATTTCTATAGGACATAAGTGTTATACTATGGGATTTAGAGGCCACATTTTCAACCAACCAAATTTTAGTACCAAATTACTTATATAGTTGTTTGGTTAACACAGTCTATTATTCCTGGGGAGCACATGTAGAAAGAGAAACCAAAATTACAGTAGAGTCCATATGCATAACATGGAATGGTGTATTTGCATACAGAGCCAGGACTACGCAGAGAAATTAAGGGGCCCAGGGCAAACAGTTAAAGTGGAGCCCCAGGGGAAAGGAGGTTTCCATTCTGAATCACAACTTCACCCAAGCTGTAGGTTGAGGACCAGAAAGAAAAAAGGTCATTACATGCTGACAATGACAATAGCTACCCCTCACCAACCATCTCCTTATTTATGAGCTTGCTACACTGCTCCTCTGAAGAATACTGTGACTGCTGTATTAGACTATCTAGATCTGACTGCTGTATTAGACTATATCGATCTTTTAAACAGGTAATCAAGGAGCCCTTCATGGGGCCTCCTGGGGCCCCTTTCAGGCTGGGACCTGGGGGAAATTGCCCCAGTTGCCCCCCCCCCCCCTGCCCTGTGGGCGGCCCTGTACAGAGCAAATAACCACATACTGCAGTGCCATATATCAAGACAAATGGTCAAACGTATCCTTCATGAAAGCTTAGTGATATTGACATTGTCAAAACCCATAAACATCTTCAAAGTGATACCAAACCCTTCCAACAAGAGTTTTAATGAAATTTTGATTTTTATATAAAACTGAATTTTAACTAACTGACTGACTGATGCCTTCTGCCAAGCATAACTTGACTATAGATAAGGCTACGGATTTGCCTTTTTCACTGTTCAATGTTGCTTCTATCCTACACGTGCAACCCAGCACAGTGGCTATGACACATGCATCATGGATTTACCTTTGTGCTTCATTGTATCTTGGTAGTATTGATTTACAGTATCATGTGATAATTTCAGTGCGTTAATTTCTTGAACTGATTGCAGAGGTGTTTCTTGTACTGTTCTTATTTTTGTAATACTGTACAATGGGTGGAGCATAGCTGATACTGAAACAGAAAGGTCACTTTGCATTTCAGTAATTGATAGTCGGGACATGTGTTTAGTTGTATTTTCTGTAGTGATTGGATTAATTGCAGAGGAGCTTCTTGTATTGTTCTTGATTTTAATGCTGTGCAGTGGGTGCTACATAGTTGAAAACAAAGCAAATTCCCATATTGCATTATGGTTGGGGATGCATTCATACATGCAATTGATTTTATAATGTTCAAACATGCAATTAACTTTATAACGTGCCTAACACCATTCTTTTCTTTGAAATGACTATAGCCAATTAATTGTTTTATTACAAAAAACATAAACAAACAAGTGTACAGAAAAATTAGAAAATTACATTTGAATACGGATCACGAAAACAAAGAAATCAATGAAACAAGGAAGGTCACCTACACCTGCAGCTGTACTAGTAGATATTTAATTCCTACTTCAGCCTGTCTGCCTGTCCTACTTCCTGACCTCCACACTCAAAAGTCAATCTGAGTGTGGGGAGAGTTGAATCTCAGTATCTATAGCAGATATCTGTCCCGCCCCTCATTTGTACTAATTGAGTAAAGCAGAGAAACTGAAGGTATAAGACCTGCACTATAATTAGGTTGTTTACTGCAACCGTAGTATATTGTATAGCTTAGCTATGTAGCATTTGGGTACTGGTATTTTGCTTATAATATAATTTATGCAGATGCTACAGTCACCATAGTCAGTAATCCAGCTGGTACACCAGTTAGCGGATCTACTAACACATTTGACTATCCTATATTGAGTAATGTCACTCTGACATGTATGGTGATGACAAGTGATGGATCAACATTTACAGTGACCAACTACCAGTGGGACACTACAGGATGTTACACTAACACTGCTCATAATAGTGGAAATCCAACATGTTTTCCTACTGGTCAGACAACACAAAGTATAACTGGTAATGATCTAACTGCAGAAGATGCTGGCACCATCACTTGCTCCACAACCATTGGTGGTGTTGACTATACTAGTGAACCATTAACACTTCGTATATCAGGTAAAATATATAGTATATCATTAACAGAGTGCATGGTAGATACTGTATTTACTTGGTTGAATGGCACAGTTTTTATTACCTTAGTTCATACTTTTCATGTGGCGACTATTCAAATTTGACCACCATTCGATGCCCTAAACCGATGTTAAACCCTTATTTTCGGAATTGATCATGTGTGGTTACTCTATTGGCTATTCTATTGAAGGTGTGGTGTTTATCCCCAAGTAAATACAGTGTACCTACCCGTATAGTACTCCCATCCCATACACCAGTGAGCTGCAATATATGTGAACAGTTTGCACAAAGGTACCTTTTTACGTATTTACAATACAGCAATTTGAAGTTTACAATCCGTCATAGGTTTGTAACAAGGTTTTTTTGATCTGGTATTAATATTGTAGGTGGTAGAATAAGGATGGTGGGTGGGGGAAGTGGGTGGGTGGGTGGTCAACTTATAGGAGAAAGAGATGGAGTGAGAAGACGGGAAAAGTTGCCAGGCTCTGTTTGACACTAGTGGAGGCTTTATGTATACTGAGAGCACTTATAACAGTCCCAGAGAGAATCCAGCCAAATTCTGCTGTCTGGTCAAGCTGTTCCAGCAAATCCAGAGCCATATCAAATCATCACCTGTGGGTTTACAGGGTTCCAGAAACACAGGAATAGAAAGCAGACCTAGTAAAATTCATTAGTGTAATAGCATAGTAAACTGTTCATGTATCGGTACTTCAGAATGAACTATTTTTTGTAAATTTAATTTTAGCCTATGCACATGTAAAAAACTGCCTAGCTGTTACATTTATATACAGGAATTGCCATTACTGGGGGCCAAGAAAGTACTGGAAGTGTTGATGTGTCTGCTTCCAACATCATTGAAGATTACTCGAGTATCAGACCAATGGGTACTGGATTGCTGTTTCGTTGTGTTAGTGGATTGGGACCTACTAGTAATGATAACACTGAACTTGGTGGATTACTTTTTGGTAGTACAATGATTCAAGATGGAGAATGTAATGGTCCTGTGATACAACAACGTGGAGCAACTATTAGTAGTTTTGTTGGGATCATCAATGTGCTTTTATGCGCAACACTTACCACTAATAGTGAAGGTGTTTACACGTGTATGATGAGGAACAGTAGCATGATGGAAGAGAGTGTTAAAGTTGGAGTCTATTTTCCAAGCAGAAGTGAGTTTTACATCACAATAGTATGTATGCTGCATACAATATAATTATATGTTATATGCTAGGCCTGGGCCGATTATGCCAGCATAATTTGAGGCATAATTGGTAGCCAAAAGCATTGAGCATAGCCATAATGTCAGCACAATAGACACAATTTTTGTGCATTGCTTATCAGATAAGCTGAAACCCTGCCTATTTTGCATGATGCAGAGTGAGATAGTGTGCAAACATGCTAAAAATTAGATTTACAGCTGCATTGTGAAGAAATGATTAGTTAAAGATTAATATACTCTAATACAACAGTCACCGCATATTGAAAATCCTAATAGAACATTCACAGATGCATTAGATACTCTAATAGAGCAGTCAAGAAGTCAAGACACAATTTTATATGAGTATATTTGGAGCATAATGGGACACAACTGGGCATAATTGTAGCAAATAGGGAAAATTTTGGAGCATTGCTCAAAAGCATATATGCACTCTAATTAAACAGACACTCACCACCATTTAATTTGTCTAGTGATAACAGTGTAATGTCTAGCAATGTCATGGATGTATTTTCCTGTAGAATACATTAATTCCACTAACTTTCCTCTACCAGTGGAGTAGTAAGGCATTCAGCAGTGATTGGTGGGCACATTTAACCACCAGTTTCAGTTGCCAATTAACTAACTATCATAAATGCAAGTCCATCCTTAGTAATACATTTGTTTTTAAGCAAAAGTACACAAATGTACAGTGTCTACGTAGCTACTGTAGCTAAATATATGCTATATTGCTTTCCTTGCAGTCTTTTCAATAGTTTAATGCCATAGAAGATAGACAGAGTTAGAGGTAATGCATTACGTAATGTGATAATAATAATAATAATAAAAATAATACCTTTGCACTAATAAATGATACATGATGAAGTAGTGGATATTACATCTGGAAATTGTAATGAATGTGACACGTTACTTCTTATTTTGTAGTCAGCCTTGTATTTTGGGTTTAGACAACACTGGAGACAGAGTTGCAGGCATGAACAAAGAGTGATAGTGTATGGAGAGTGCTTTAAGACCAACAAAGTATTTTTGTGGCTAAATTACATCAGAGAAACCCATGTTTTGCTCATGTCACTTGTAGTTGTGGGTCAGTAGCTTGTAATTAGAAGGTTGGACTTACTTTAATTTATAGCTAGTAACAAATAAATGTAATACGTAATATTATTACTAGTTACAGACCTCAAAGTAATGAGTAATATGTAACTTGTTACTTTTTCTGTGAGTAATATGTAACTGTAGTGCATTACATGGTGTAGAAGTAACAAGTAATATGTAACAAGTTATATTTTTAGAGTAACGATCCCAACTCTGAAGATAGGAAAATTTGAGGGTTTGTATTCATAAATGTGCATGGTGATTTTGCTCAAGTTTAGTATGTGGGTTGGTGAAAGTAAACTCATGTACACTGCAAAAATTGATTTATTCAGACTACATATGCATGAAAATTGATTTCTCCTGTGAATATGGTACACTGATATTTTGGGCTGCATGACACACTATATGTAGTATGTATACATGTCAAGCTGGATTCTCAAAAACATTAAATAACTCATAGATGGAATTACACATGATCTTGTCTAGCTCATTTGTAGTACTGCTTGACCCACTAAAAATATTTCAAAATCTTTTTGTTCAAATGTCTGGCATAATATTTATGGCCAATCAAATTTTCACCATTCATTTCTGATAGGAAGCCATAAAAATACAGTGTCCATTACAGCCCTTTCCCAAACTTGTAATGGAGTCTAACCACGCGTGTCTGTTGTTGACACCTTTGCTGTCACCACTAATCATCTAGTTGACTGAAATGTTAATTCTCTTTAGAAAAAATCCACTTTTAATTTTTAGCTGTTTTTCAGGATTCAGCTCAACTTGTACATACTATATCATGTACCTAATAAGCAAACCCCATGTGTCTTGATAACCATAACTGCAGTATAAAATTTGTGTGCAGCTTATGAATTCATGTGCTAATATGGTCCTTATTTTAATACTACATAAACTGATGTGTAATCTAATGTAGCTGAAGTTGATCTCTCTTTATATATACGTAGCTGCTCCTGTTTTGACTACTCCATTACAAACAATACATACTACACTGGGTGATTCAATCTCATTAATATGCACTTCAGAAGGATCACCACCAGATACTTTTACTTGGATGAAGGATGGAATTGAACTGCAAAACAACATCATTACTACAAGTGTTACTTACACTGGAACTACTGCAGTCTTCCAAAGTACCTACAGCATTAGTAACTTTAGCAGTAGTGATATTGGGACTTATACATGTACTGTCACTAACCCTATTGGAAGTGATAGTTTGGACATTTCTCTTAATGCTATTAGTGGTAAGCAAATATCACTGTATTTATATATGCATGCATATTCTTGTGTATGCATGTACATAGGTAGGCAAAAACATAATGACAGCATAATAGACACAGATTATGTGCATGTGGATCAGAGAAGCTGAAACTCTGCACATTTTGGATGATGCATGCAAATTGAATAAAACAGTACATTATAGTTACTTGTGAAGGGAAGATCTATATACGTACTATAACAGAACAGTCGCCACTTGTGTACATTCACAGATAACTCTAATAGAGCAGTCAAGATACAATTTTCTAATGGAATATTTAGGACATAATGGAGCATATCTGAGCACAATTGTAGAAATTTTTTGGAGTATTGCATGCTCAAAAGCATTATAGGCTTAGGCCTAACTAAAATGTGTGCTCATTTCTTTGGTGAGTTGTAATAGCTTTCCATCCAACCATGTACATGAGAGTGCTACTTAAATTTTTAGTAGATCTTGGTGAATGAGTACTAAAACATCACAGCCAAAAACAACATTGATTATTGTGTAAGTTGTTTGCCATGTTTTTTGTCCTAAATTTATGATTTCAAGATGTGTGTTCTTTCTATAGTTGTAATAGATGTGTAGCTGTGTAGCTAAGCAGTTAGTGTATAAACTCTGTATTATGTGTTCACAGTCACTGTTGCCAGTAATCCAGCTGGTACACCAGTTAGTGGATCTACTAACACATTTGACTATCAAATATTGAGCAGTGTCACTCTGACGTGTATGGTGATGACAAGTGATGGGTCAACATTTACAGTGACCAACTACCAGTGGAACACTACAGGATGTTACACTAACACTGCTCATAGTGGTGGTAATCCAACATGTTTTCCTACTGGTCAGACAGTACAAAGTGTAACTGAGAACGATCTCACTGCAGAAGATGCTGGTATCATCACTTGTACTGTAACCATTGGTGGTGTTGACTATACCAGTGAACCATTAATACTTCGTATATCAGGTAATATAGTACATAATTATTATATAGAATATTTAAGGGGCAAAACTTTTACTGTTGTCTGTTCGAATTATTGTAATTTTAAATTCAGTATTTTGTGTACTGAGTCCTTTGAACATCCTCCAAAGTATTAAAGTTGAGATTTCAAGTTACATATACAAGCTGCACAAGTTGGTACAGAAGTGTTCATCTGAACTTCATGAGAAAATGTATTATGAATATTTGCTAAGCACTTACAGTGTCAGTTTAAAATCTTGCGTACCCTGTTGAATAACTGAATGAATGTTGATCTGTATGCATACATGCTAAATATGTACGTAAAAGCACAGTGTGTAGCTATAGTAAAAACATTGTTGAAGATTTTCTGAACTAATTCTTTTCTTCATTAAGTATTTGTGGCAAGACTGGATGTTTGCACTTTAACATCCTGAGATTTCCATTATTATTTTCTACAGTCTCATTTCTCCATCCTTACCCTTTTTTGGTCTCTGTTTGCTGCTGTATATGAACCTCTAGTGACTTGGGCATAGCTGCTGAGTGGTCCAGTGGGATGAGACAAGTACAAAACTATCTGTGATCATGCAGCATTGTATTCTATTTGATATAAACACAACTGTGCATGAGTATTGTGAGGCTGTGTGCTGGCCTCTGGCTTCCCACAATTCATGTTTGCGTGCTATTAATTGACCACCCTACTCTCTACCTTATGAGAGTGCTTGCGATATAAAAACCCACATATCTCAAATGACAGAGGAAAGTACATAAGGGTGTCTGTGGTGTATATAAATCTTGTGTGCATACTACAAGCCAGTGGTTAGCACAAAATCTTCAAACCACAAACTATAAAAATGCAATATAGTTGGATTTTGCTCAGCATGGCGCATATGTATATGCAGCACTTATGAAGTAATACACTGTAAACAGTATTAAATTATGTTGAAGAGAATGCATAATATGAAATAATCACATAGGTAAATTGACCAGTAAGCCAGTATCAAATATCTGTCTCAATACCTTTGTGTTAGACCAACCAGCCATAATTTTATCTCGTTATGATCTAAACTAAAATACAATTTACATTTCAAAAAAATTTCTGCTTGGTGACTGTTGATTTGCAAAAATTCTTTCAGATAACTGTAAAATTGACTAATCTACAAGATGTGTATGCCTTAATTATACAGGCTTAATTTTTGTATGTTATGCTTATGGTATATCTGTGACACAATGGTTTTATTTTATAAAGCCAGTCACTCCAGTCACTGAACATGGTCTTACACCAGTCATTCTACTAAGAGAACTTGACTACTCTATTGGCCTATCCCTTATCAAGATACGTAGGTGCTGTCCCACTTTATATAGTATAGATGTATGTAGAGGAAACGGAAGATGGGATGTGCCCCTTATGTCTGCCATACATGGTATAAATATAAGTAATGGTGGTAAATAGATTTTTAAAAATTTAACCATTGTGTATAAAAGCTACGTATGTAACAGTTATACAGTAGCTAGGATATTGATTATCCAAACAGTAAAAGTGACTGTTCTATTAGAGTATTTTGTTGACTGTTGTATGTTCTATTAGAATAAGTGTATGTTCTTTAAAAGTATTTGATCAGGGCTTTGTTTACCTGGACAGATTCACTAAACTGAACCCTTTTTTGGCTCACAGATAATAGGGTTTCCACTGTATAAATATTTGCACTTGTTGTATATTTATTTGGTATCTTGGCCTGTACACATGTAAAAGACTCTCTGTTACATTTTTAAAATTATATACAGGAATTGCCATTACTGGGAGCCAAGGAAGTACTGGAAGTGATGATGTGTCCACTTCCAATGTGATTGAAGATTACTCAAGTATCAGTCCGATGAGTACTGGATTGCTGTTTCGTTGTGTTAGTGGATTGGGACCTACTAGTAATGATAACATTGAACTTGGTGGATTACGTTTTGGTAGTACAATGATTCAAGATGGAGAGTGTAATGGTCCTGTGATACAACAACGTGGAGCGACTATTAGTAATTTTGTTGGGGTCATCAATGTGCTTTTATGTACAGCACTTACCACTAATAATGAAGGTGTTTACACATGTATGATGAGGAACAGTAGCATGATGGATGAGAGTGTCAGAGTTGGAGTCTATTTGCCAAGTAGAAGTGAGTTTTAGATAAGTTTTAGTAGTGGAATGATAATAACGATTACAGTGATATGCTGCATATCAAGACACACGGTAGTGTGTCATGCAGCCAGGAAAGCTGGCATTACATCTAGACACAAGGTAGTGGTAAGGTATTGTCTATGGTGCTGTGCGACCAAGAAAGCTGGCATGCCACACAGTAATCAAGACACATGATAGTGTGTCATGCGGCCAATAAAGCCAGCGCACCATACAGTGAGTATATATTGAGAGGAGAAAGAAAACATCATTTTCATGCGTGCATAGTTCCATGGCCCCTTCTCCAAAGCACACCATTTTTGCATTGTAGCTGTCCGCCAGGTAGGGTAGGCCACACAGCAAATTTGATTAAATTTTCACCAGCTATATGCGAGGTATGGGCATTCAAAGTTTAAATTTAATTTCTTCACTTTTTTTCGTTTTCTTTCACTGTAGGGAAATGAAGAGCGTAGAAAGGTGAATTCATGTACCAAGTTTGCTGTGAATATGATGGGCTATTGGCATTTATTCACATAAAAAGACCAAACTTTTGTCATAACTATTAGCTACAGGGTAAAGTATGGGGAATAACTTGAAAATTGGTGTGCACATAGGCTGATCATAGTGGTAGTTTGAAAAACAACAGAGTTACAGCTACAAAGTTATAAAGCAAAAACCAAACAAATGTAAAATATCGGAATTGACATACTCTAATAGAGCAGTCACCACTGGGTAAAAAAGGTACACAAAAATGTCAAAAACTTACTGGATTTTGGACCACTGCAGGGACCTCCATACCTAACACCCAAATCTTTAACCACTGAACAGCTGCTATCTTGGCTGATCACCTCACTTAATTCCTGCTTGAAAATAAACATTAATTTTGTAATTAAATGTGCACTCTATTAAAGTATTACAATAATATTACCAAATGTTGAAGTAAAGCAACTTCTAGATTATTTTAGAACATGCTATGTATGTTCTATTAGAAGTCCTCAAAATATGCTCTCTATTAGAGTATTACCAAAATTAATATTGAAGTAAAGTATGCAACACAGTACATTTATCAGTCTTTCTTCAATAATCATCATTGTGTCTGTATAGAAAAGAGGAAATGTAAGTAAAAACAAGCCCTAAAGTAAGCCATAGGCTGGTTTTGAAGCCTTACAAAGTGAAATCCAAACAAAAACAGCCAAGCTGTGAAAAAAATGGTGCGTCCTTAAAAAGCCAGGGTGAAAAGAGTAGTAAAATCAAAGGTGGCAGCCAAGAAATGGCTGCAATGATGTTAGTGCTAATAAATTTTAATAATGGCTGTGTGCATTATTAAAACTTATTAGCATTAACATCATTGCAGCCATTCACCATTTATTTCACAACTTTTTTCACTCAGACTTTTAAGGCTGCACTATTTTTTCACAGCTTGGCTGATTCTTGTGTGGATAATACAACATGAGGTGAGCTGATCGAGTACTCTGTATTGAACTCAAAACATGTCCCTGAGTAGTTGGTTGATCACTTCTAATTGCCACCTTTAATTTTATATCTTTTTAGCCTTGGCCGTGAGCCATGTCATTCCCATTTCTTGACTGCCACCTTTGATCTCATAACTTTTAACCCTGGTTTTTGAAGACTGTGCCCTTTGTAACAGTTTGGTTGTTATAATAATAATATTTTTCTGTTCAGGTGTTAGGAAGCTAATGTAATTAGCTGCATTGGCACAAATTGGTTATGTCTCCTAACCTTTATTTGTGTCCGCATTTTGTTAGTGTGTCATGCTGTATCCTTGATACATCAACCTGGGGAGTCATGCCTGGGATTCAGGGAGGTCCAAATATCGGTCAGACTAGTAGAAAATTGTAGTAGTAGAATAAGCTATACCAAATTCAAGCACCATTGGTTCAGACACAATAGTCATTGGGAAAATTAAAACTATATGTGACCCTATTTTGGAAAACCATACATTTTGGCACATTGGTCAAATTTCATTTTTATAGCTCTGAAAAAATGAAGCACTGAGTGGTTATCTACCTTGTGTTAAAATTTGTGATGATACGCTGAAGCATTCCAAAGAGATATGGCTATTTTACTGTCTAATACTGTACATAACAAAATAACCTTTCAATATCAGTTTATAGTACTTTATAGTGATCAGCTGTGACAAATTGATGACAAATCAATTTGTTGACAAAGATTTCCATTCTTATAATCTAAAATGGATAAAAAGAGATCCTTGATAGGTTGATCATGTGTTCTTAGTGCTTTTCCTCAATTAAATCAAATGTATTATGGTCTAAACATAAGAAAAAGTTTGGTTTTAGGAATGAACAAATCACCCAATTTGTAAGTTAATTGCCTGATATTGCTGTGAAACTACTACATGGTCTGATATAATTGAGTATATCTCCTAGAAAAAAGAAGCTATGGGTGTGAAAATTTGCAGCAAGAAGGCTTAATAGCTGCTTTATCAAAATGTACAAAAACATTAATTTCTAAAAAATCTCTGAAATTTTCAATTTAGTATTCCCACAAATTTTGCATGTGCCCAATTTTATGGTATTATTCTCTTGTATGCAAATATCAAGACACGTTACTTTCTTTGTCATGCAGCATCAAGACACACGGTAGTGTGTCGTGCAGCCCAAGAAGCCGACGCGCCACACCGTGAGTATATTTACAGGAAGAAAGTAAACGCGATTTTCACACCTTTGTAGCTCCGTGATTCCTTATCCGATTGAAACCAAAGTTGCTACAGAGGTGCCGGCTAGGTAGGGGAGTCCACATTCCAAACGTGAAGAAAATCGCTCCAGCCATTTCCGAGATACGAGCGGCCAAAGTCTGGGTTTTTTTTTCTTCGTTTTTTTTTTCTTCTATTTCTTCTTCTTTTCGCACACTTTGCAAAATCCAAAATAAAACACGAATGCGTGCTCCAGTCGGGCTGAAATTTGGCACACTTAAAGGGCTCATTAAGGCGAATCTCAGTACCAAGTTTGGTAGGAATCCGATGAACATTCACGGAGTTATGACCGATTATTTGCGTAAAATAAGGTCGAAGGTCTGTCACGCCCACAGGGTAAACCGCTTGAAGGAATGAGCTGAGAATTGCTGTGTAGATGGAGTAACTATCGTAGGAGTGCCTTTTTGTGGTTTGAAAGGAATCCAGTTAAAGGCCATCGAGATATAACACAAAACCCAACCTGTGTCACAATTACACGATCAATTTTTATGAATAAAAAACTAATAGTTTTCACGCCTACCAGGCAAACCGCTTAGAGTAGTGAGCTGAAAATCGGTGTGTGGCTGGAATAATTATCATAGAAAGTCCGTGCAGTAGTACAGAAGAATCGGATTACAAACCACTGAGTTATGATTCCAAAGCCAACTACGTGTAGCATATGCGAGATCGAGATACTCTAATAGAACAGTCACCCTAATAAAGCATTCAGCTACGTTTATAACTTACTCCATTATAGAATTATATTACATTGCAAGTTATTCTGTAGGGAGTTCAGCTACATACAGTTAATCTTATAGACAATTCAGCTACAAGCAAGTTACCCTGTAGAGAATTCATCTACAAATATGTTGCTGTAGAGATTCAGAACATTATAAGTCACACTGAAGAGAATTCAACTATAAACAAGTCACCTTGTAGAGAGTTCAGCTACAACAAGTCACTCTGTAGAGAATTCAGCTACAAACAAGTCACTGCGTAAAGTGTTCAGCTACAAAAAAGCTACCTAGTAGAGAGTTCATCTAGATCAGCTACAAACAAGTTACTTTATGCGATGTTCAGCTACAAGTAAGTCACTCTGTAGAGAGTTCAGCTACAAACAAGTCACTCTGTAGTACAAACAAGTCACCGTGGAGAGAGAGTTCAGCAACCAATCAAAAAACCACCATGTAAAAGAGTTCAGCTATACAAACAAGATATAACTCTATAGAGAGATCAGGTAGAAACTTAACAGATCACACTGTAGAGAGTTCAGCTAGAAACAAGTCATCCAGACTAAGTAGAGAGATCAACTAGAAAACATCACCTTGTAGAGAGTTCAAATCACCCTGCAGATAGTTCAGCTACAAACAAATCACCCTATAGAGAGATCAGCTAGAAGAAGTCACCTTGTAAAGAGTTTAGCTACAAAGAAACTACCATGTAGAGAATTCAGCTATGAACAGATCATCCTGTCAAGAGTTCAGCTAGAAACAAGTCATCCTGTAGAGAGATCAACTAGAAGAAGTTACCTTGTAGAGAGTTCAGCTACAAAGAAACAACCATGTAGAAAG
Source organism: Dysidea avara (assembly GCF_963678975.1). NCBI lineage: Eukaryota > Metazoa > Porifera > Demospongiae > Dictyoceratida > Dysideidae > Dysidea > Dysidea avara. Next base: position 9,379,497 of record NC_089276.1, read on the forward strand.
TTCAACTGCAAACAAATCAAACTGTACAGAGTTCAGCTACAAACAAATCACCCTGTAGAGAGTATCAGCTAGAAACAAGTCACCTTGTAGAGAAATCAACTAGAAGAAGTTACCTTGTAGAGAGTTCAGCTGCAAACAAACCATCATGTAGAGAGTTCAGCTGCAAACAAATCACCTGTAGAGAGTTCAGCTACATACAAATCTCCTTGTAGAGAGATCAGCTAGAAGAAGCTACCTTGTAGAGAATTCAGCTACAAAGAAACCACCATGTAGAGAGTTCAGCTGCAAACAAATTGAATTGTAGAGAGTTTAGCTACCAACAAATCACCATGTAGAGAGTTCAGCTAGAAACAAGTTATCCTGTAAAGAGATCAGCTAGAAGAGGTTGCCTTGTAGAGTGTTCAGTTATGAACAAACCATCATGTAGAAAGTTCAGCTGCAAACGAATCACCCTGCAGAGAGTTCAACTACGAGAAAATCACCCTATAGAGAGTTCAGCTAGAAGAAGTCACCTTGTAGAGAATTCAGCTACAAAGAAACCACCATGTAGATAGTTCAGATGTAAACAAATCATCCTGTAGAGAGTTCAGCTACAAACAGATCACCCGGTAGAGTTCAGCTAGAAACAAGTCACCCTGCAGCTAGAAACAAGTCATCCTGTAGAGAGACCAGCTAGAACAAGTCACTTTGTATGTAGAAAGTTCAGCTACAAAAAAAATCACCCTGTAGAGAGGTCAACTACAAACAAATCTCCCTGTAGAGAGATCAGCTAGAAGAAGTTACCTTGTAGAGAGTTCAGCTACAAAGAAGCCATCATGTAGAGAGTTCAGCTGCAAACAAATCACCTGTAGAGAGTTCAGCTACAAACAAATCACCCTCTAGAAAGATCAGCTAAAAGAAGTCACCCTGTAGAGAGTTCAGTTACAAAGAAACCACCATGTATAGAGACTTCAGCTACAAACTAGTGACCTTGTAGAGACATCAGTTACCTTGTAGAGAGTTCAGCTACAAAGAAACCATCGTGTAGAGAGTTCAGCTGCAAACAAATCACCTGTAGAGAGTTCAGCTACTAACAAATCACCCTGTAGAAAGATCAGCTAGAAGAAGTTACCTTGAGGAGAGTTCAGCTACAAAGAAACCACCATGTAGAGAGTTAAGGTGCAAACAAATCACCTGTAGAGAGTTCAGCTACAAACAAATCTCTCTGTAGAGAGATCAGCTAGAAGAAGTTACCTTGTAGAGAGTTCAGCTACAAAGAAACCATCATGTAGAGAGTTCAGCTGCAAACGAATCACCCTCCAGAGAGTTCAGCTACGAAAAGATCACCCTATAGAGAGTTCAGCTAGAAGAAGTCACCTTGTAGAGAATTCAGCTGCAAAGAAACCACCATGTAGATAGTTCAGCTGTAAACAAATCATCCTGTAGAGAGTTCAGCTACGAACAGATCACCCGGTAGAGTTCAGCTAGAAACAAGTCACCCTGCAGAGAGATCAGCTAGAAACAAGTCATCCTGTAGAGAGACCAGCTAGAACAAGTCACTTTGTATGTAGAAAGTTCAGCTACAAAAAAATCACCCTGTAGAGAGGTCAGCTACAAACAAATCTCCCTGTAGAGAGATCAGCTAGAAGAAGTTACCTTGTAGAGAGTTCAGCTACAAAGAAACCATCATGTAAAGAGTTCAGCTGCAAACAAATCACCTGTAGAGAGTTCAGCTACAAACAAATCTCCCTGTAGAGAGATCAGCTAGAAGAAGTTACCTTGTAGAGAATTCAGCTACAAAGAAACCATCATGTAAAGAGTTCAGCTGCAAACAAATCACCTGTAGAGAGTTCAGCTACAAACAAATCTCCCTGTAGAAAAGTCAGCTAGAAGAAGTCACCTTGTAGAGAGTTCAGCTACAAACAAATCACCCTGTAGAAAGATCAGCTAGAAGAAGTTACCTTGTGGAGAGTTAAGCTACAAAGAAACCATCATGTAGAGAGTTCAGCTGCAAACAAATCACCTGTAAAGAGTTCAGCTACAAACAAATCTCTCTGTAGAGAGATCAGCTAGAAGAAGTTACCTTGTAGAGAGTTCAGCTACAAAGAAATCATCATGTAGACAGTTCAGCTGCAAACAAATCACTTGTAGAGAGTTCAGCTACAAACAAATCTCCCTGTAGAGAGATCAGCTAGAAGAAGTTTCCTTGTAGAGAGTGAAGCTACAAACAAATCACCCCATAGAAAGATCAGCTAGAAGAAGTTACCTTGTGGAGAGTTCAGCTACAAAGAAACCATATTGTAGAGAATTAACGTGCAAACAAATCACCTGTAGAGAGTTCAGCTACAAACAAATCTCCCTGTAGAGAGATCAGCTAGAAGAAGTTTCCTTGTAGAGAGTTCAGCTACAAACAAATCACCCTGTAGAAAGATCAGCTAGATGAAGTTACCTTGTGGAGAGTTCAGCTACAAAGAAACCATATTGTAGAGAGTTAAGGTGCAAACAAATCACCTGTAGAGAGTTCAGCTACAAACAAATCTCTCTGTAGAGAGATCAGCTAGAAGAAGTTACCTTGTAGAGAGTTCAGCTACAAAGAAACCATCATGTAGAGAGTTCAGCTGCAAACAAATCACTTGTAGAGAGTTCAGCTACAAACAAATCTCCCTGTAGAAAGGTCAGCTAGAAGAAGTCACCTTGTAGAGAGTTCAGCTACAAAGAACCATCATGTAGAGAGTTCAGCTGCAAACAAATCACCTGTATAGAGTTCAGCTACAAATAAATCTCCCTGTAGAGAAATCAGCTAGAAGAAGTTTCCTTGTAGAGAGTTCAGCTACAACAAATCACCCTGTAGAAAGATCAACTAGAAGAAGTTACCTTGTGGAGAGTTCAGCTACAAAGAAACTATCATGTAGAGAGTTCAGCTGCAAACAAATCACCTGTAGAGAGTTCAGCTACAAACAAATCTCCCTGTAGAGAGATCAGCTAGAAGAAATTACCTCTTAGAGAGTTCAGTTACAAAGAAACCACCATGTAGAGAGTTCAGCTGCAAATAAATCACCCTGTAGAAAATTCAGCCACAAACAAATTGCCCTGTAGAAAGATCAGTTAGAAGAAGTTACCTTGTAGAGAGTTCAGCTACAAAGAAACCATTCTGTAAAGAGCTCAGCTGCAAACAAATCACCTGCACAGAATTCAGCTACAAACAAACCACCCTGTAGAGAGATCAGCTAGAAGAAGTTACTTGTAGATTGTTCAGCTACAAGCAATGCACCCTGTAGAGAGAGCAGCAAGAGGAGGTCACTTTGTAGAGTGTTCAGTTACAAAGAAACCACCATGGAGAGTTCTGTAATAAATATATGTATTATATATATAATTTGTACATTTACTGATAAAATCAGAATATTTAAAGTACATCTGCTTCATCGTTTCTTCTTCCTGTGGAAAAGAAAAAAAGACAGGTTAAAAAGTCCCAAAGCCGGCCTATGACCGGCTTTGGGGTATACAAATACAAAAAGAAGTGAAATCTAATCCAAAACAGCCAGCTGTAAAAAAAGTGTGCGGCCCTCAAAAAAGCTATGGTGAAAAAAAGATGTGAAATCCAAGGTGGCGGCCAAGAAATGGCTGTGATGGTAGGTTAATGGTAAAAATTTTAATAACGGCAATTTAGGTGAATTTTTTGCCAAGACCAAGCGGCACAAAAATTCACCTGAATTGTTGTTATTAAAATTTTTACCATTAACCTACCATCACAGCCATTTCTTGGCCGCCACCTTGGATTTCACATCTTTTTTCACCATAGCTTTTTTGAGGGCCGCACACTTTTTTTACAGCTGGCTGTTTTGGATTAGATTACAAGTATCTTGTCCAAATGTTGTCAATAATTTGCAAAAAACAGTATCATTGAATGAGAGGCACTGCTTGTGATGCTTGAAGCTAATCAAATATTTCAGCATGTCAATGCTTGACATAAAAATACAACTCCTATACTTTCAAAATACGTGTGTGTGTCAGTCCTTATTGGTTGTGAATTGCAGATCTGAAAGTCACCTCTTTCGTGTTATCTTAAATTCAGACACAAGTGATCCTCATGTACATTGACCAGCCAACCTACCCGTTCAATGTGTATATGTACAAAAAGCTATTACAGTATATGAGTACTGAGAGCATCAGCTACTAGGGACCCGCTGATTATGCTTTTATTTACCTATTATACTTTTAAGCAGGTGCTGAAAAGTTTAATTTGCCTGATATGGTCAAAATTATACTCAACATTTATGACTCAGTCCCTCGGCTTTGCTAATAAATGTGCACTTTATGGTAAACGATCAGTGGCTGAGGTAGAGACTACTCACCAAGTTTTCATATACAAGTTATGCACCTATCAATATCATGCCCCAACCCTACCCCTGGAACAATGCAGGAGATTTGACAGAGTTTAGTGTCAAATTCCTCAGTACTGAGGCTAAGAAGCTTGTCAAAACCCCACTATGTCCCCACCTCAAAAGAGGGGTTTTTATAAGGAATTTAATTTTTGGTTCAGCAAACTGCTGCCATCAAAAGCCCCAGGTGTGGGGCAAGGTGTAAATGTCGAAATCCCAGTAGGTGTATGGAGACCCCTGGGTGGGGAGTGGGGCTTAACATTGATACTGTAGGGCTAGGTTAGATGAAATTTTACTTACAGAGTACAGAGTACCTTAACCTTGGTCTGTGAGAAATTCAGCTGGTATTCTTACAAAGATATTTAAGTAGTGTAGCTGTGACCATAACAATCAAACATGTGAGGTTTCAGGAATTATACATAACTTACCATTGCATGCTTTATCTAATCCATGCAAAATAACTTTTCAAATGTAATCAACAAAAAGTTTTAGCGAAGTAAGATTATGAAGGAATAGTTGTTAGCTTTTTGATGGAAATAGGTGAGCCTTTTAGCATAATTCTGAAATAATAAAAGCAACCGATCTTGTAAAATATGTATGCTGTAACATCAGTGTTAAGGGTAAATTTTTAGAAACAAGTTGATCAGCACAATTGTTGCTTGTATAAGATTTCATTATGAATCTATGTGAAAATGATATTCCTCATTTTAATACAGAAAAATGGTGATCCTTAAGTATATAACTAGTATTACAAATAATGATCTCATTTTTATAGCACCTCCTGTTTTGACCACTCCATCACAAAGCGTCAATTCTACACTGGGTAATTCAGTTTCTTTAACATGCACTTCAGAAGGATCACCACCAGATACTTTTACTTGGATGAAGGATGGAATAGAACTTCAAAACAACATCATTACTACAAGTGTGGCTTATACTGGATCTGCTGCAGTCTTTGAAAGTACCTACAGCATTAGTAATTTCAGTAGCAGTGATGTTGGAACTTATACATGTACTGTCACTAACCCTATTGGAAGTGCTAGCTTGGTCATTGTTCTTGATGCTCTTGTTGGTAAGCAAGTGTCTATGTTATTATACAGTGTACATACATGCTCTCATGTATGTATACATTTTATGTTAATACTGGTTTTGGTTTCTTCATAATTGTAAACGTATCCAGCACACACTGTATAATTATAATTTTGGCATCACCGCCAGTGCTGGGACGTATCACTTTTCTGTGTTACAAAAAGTACTTACTGTAATTTTTCACAAACTTTCCCAGTAATGTAGCTGTTTAACAAGTAGCAACAAAGGTCCACGCTACGTATGTGGACAAACCCGTTAAATTGGAGTTCAGCAATATTGCAATCTTCTATGCAGGGACGGATCCAGGAGCTGGCAAGGGGAGGGGCACAAACAGAGTGATTGGGGAGAGCAGATTCTCTTGTTGCATTTTTTTAAGCAGCAATGATCATTCCTTAGTAGGTTGATTTATGGCCTTTTCAGATGATTGTAAAGTCTTAAAAGGGCTATGAAAGTCTTAAACACCAGCAACATGATAATTATTTTAGAGGCGCTTAGTACGTACGAAGGTGCTGGGTGAGTTTAACAGCTGTTTTAACTTTGGTTTCAGGTGAGTTTGTAATAAATGAGGCAATAGCTATACAGTTTTCATGAGTTATATAAATTTATTTTGGTGTATAGTATGATGGTTCTTCCACAGGAGGGGAGGGGGGGCATCTGCCCCAAATGCCCCATCCTGGATCCGCTATTGCTATGTACAATATATTGCCACTTGAAACATGACATTCCTTATGCCATTCTTATGGTTGGTACACCAAAAGGAATAATTAACTTAGAAGAAATGTGATTTACTAATTGCTTCTTGGGTAAACTTTACCAGGCATATCATCAAAGACTAATGCATAAATGTGACTGGTTCTGAGAAAACTGGTCTTATAACCTGTGACAGCAGGTTTGATTTTTCACCACAGATATACACTGCTTAAAGGTTCTTATAATTAGTTTACATACTTTATACTGATAGTAAAATATCAACTTTAAGTATATGGAACATATTGTTTTACTAAATTTCAAACTCTCAGTAAAACATCAGTGAATGTGGGTTTACTGAAAAGCTACTAAAAGAGTAAATTATTAACTGTTCCATATAGTAAACTAAGAAACTTTAAGCAGTGATAAAGCTACATGAATACACTATTATCAGCCAGAGTTTAAGTAGTCTTCTTTAGCTGGCTGCTATTCCAATCCTATGGCAAGCTGTCTGTGTGGTCTGAGGCCTTGATAGAGCTTTGACCACTGGGGATGATTGTATTAACTGAATAGCCCTGTGGTGTTGAATAAAGACTCGTACCGTATATTTCGTTTCTGTTTTGAACACTCAATAACCCATTACTTTCACTGCTACTCATTCCTCTTCCACTTTTAAGTAACACTTTCACTCTCTTTACTACATCCTACCCACCATCAATATTGGAGCTCTCCTAACAAAATCTATGTAAAATGGTGTCTATTGAATTCTTTGGAGGTTAATGCAAAGTGCAAATGTGTGTAATTGGTACATGTTGCCTCAACCATTAGCAAGTTATAAATCGGATGTATGCAAATAGGGAGGAAATCACAAATATTCTTTAAAACTAAAGAATTTCTGTAAATATTAGAAGATGATATTGCCTAACTCTTCTTATAATGCAAATTATCACATACCGTAGTGCATGCTTGCCTGCGTGGTTAAGCAATATAAATGTACACCTTATCAACGTGGTTACCTATAACTTTATTTCATGGCATTATCATTGACTAGTTTAACCTAGGAATTGACCCACATGAATAGTAACTGTCCTTGCTTTTTGTGTAATATCTGATTGATTGATACTCTAATAAAACAGTCATGTGTCGAATAACTGCCTACTGAATTGCTGAATTATTGACTGTTCTATTAGAGTATATTGATCTTTTCATGACACGTGATTTCACAGGCTAGAATATAAGTATTATGTGAATTATTCTGCCAGTATTATACTTGATATAGCTAGCATTATGCTTGCATCTATAGCCAGCATAGCCAGCAGACACATCTGCAACATTTAGAAACAACATAATAATTATACAGTACACACCGTATAAAAATGCATGGTGTATCTTCCTTAGTTCAAGTAATAATCTAATACAATTTTCATCATTGCACACACTACAGGTAATGATTTAACTGGTGGGGCAGATCCACACTTTGTGTGCCCACTAAGAAACGGACAGTCACTTTGTTTCAGTGTACAAGGAGAACCAGACTTTATGTTTAACTTACTTAGTGATCTCAACATCCAAATGAATGCCAAGTTTGCTAGTCCAACACCTGATGAAAGCCGCTACATAGTCAATGGTTCCACCTTCCTTCAAGAACTAGGGATATTGCTCAAGGAAAATAATGGCATTACCCATGTGAAAATTTCATCCCTTGATCATACTGTAATGGTGGAGAATACCCTCACTGTGATTAAAGATAAACCAGTCACTATATCAATAACAAATGGAAGCATAAAGGTTTTGATTACTAAAGAAATTGATGAAATGCCTGTTATAGATGAAACACCTTGGGTTACCATTAAGTCTGACATTGGATTTCAATTAAAGGTGAAATTTTTTAAAAAGCATTTGGACATGATTATAACAGATACCAGTGGCCTCACAAAATATGTTCATGGAATTCAAGGTATGGACATGTGCCATTGTATATGCATGGAGGTAGTGTACATTTTCATATGACTGTATATATTTACATTCAGGTCAGTTTATGGGTAATGAGGCAGTCATTGATACAGAAAGTCTGCTAATGAAGATAGGTGATAATCCACCATTCCCAGTTAAGGAAGATGGTTTGTGGGTCTATCTGAATATGCCCGGAAAATGTTGGCATGCTGTTAACACTGGCAACCAAGGGGAAGGAATTCTGGAGGGAACCTATACTGATTATATCACTGAGGATTTGTTCTCCACCAGTTTTAAATACAACAAATTTAGTTAATTTTATAATTGTATGCATCTACAGTAGTGTGAAATCTGCTATAGTTTTAGTTGAATTGTTTTAGTATATTATACAAGCGTTGTTACGTGATAGATGGACAAGGTTACTGATATATATGTTTAGGGGACCAGCCTAGAGTAACACACAAGATACCACCACTTTTTAATTGATAGGATCCCTCATGTACATAAGCCTGCCCTTGAATTTAAGTGTGGTTAAATATTCATTTAAATAGCCAGCTTCCAGCTATTGACCCAGAAAATGTTCTAGAAGGAGAGCAAGATAATTATCTAGTCAAAGTGAAAGTTGGAAGGCCATACACTAGGATGTAACACAATATTTTAGATCTGATAAGTGTTCACACTATCTCGGACAGGTTTTACCTGCTTTATTTATAGAGAAAAAAGTTGACTGCTATACACGGCAGATCATAATTGTACGGTATGATTATGATGAGGGCCTTGACTGCAGCTGAACCCTACAAATGCGTGAGGCTACTAGCTGCAGGACATGATATGCAGCAGCTGAGACATTTAAAATGCCAAATCACAGTTAGTATGGTATGTTCTACCATCCATGATAGACCAATGAATGCCATTAGTTGATTGCATACCTCATTTCATGTTAATAAAATGTGATAATACTAGTTATACATGAGCATAGCCAAGCAAATGCATCTCACTGTAAATATTGGCCATTTATTGTGTGCAACTATAATCTTTAACTGTGATCATATAATTCCAAACTTTAAAAAGTAGAGTTATAGATGTATATAACTTTACAATTGTTGGGATACTTAATTTGTGACTACAGCTAATATCCACTTTTAAAGTCTTATTAGATCACACATTCTACAGCGAGGGCACATTGGATGTGGTGTATATAGCAAGTTCAGTATTTTTTCAAAGGGCCCACACATTACAGTACATAATTATAATTAATTGTGATGAGTGCTGGAGCACATCCCCACGCAGCAACTGATCAAGATCAGGTCCTGATTATTTAAATTGTAAATCCAACAGCTGCAGATTGCCGCTAGAATTTTGTGTATGAATTGCATGGTTCAAAAATGTGTTTGTATATCCCTTCTAGTGGAGATACAGTACAATAAAATGACGTATAACAAAAATAAAAAATTATTTTGATTTTATAACTGCAGTTAAGAGTATCTAATCCAAAACAGCCAAGCTGTAAAAAAAGTGTGCGGCCCTCAAAAAGGCTATGGTGAAAAAAGATGTGAAATCCAAGGTGGCAGCCAACAAATGGCTGTGATGGTAGGTTAATGGTAAAAATTTTAATAACAACAATTTAGGTGAATTTTGGTGCTGCTTGGTCAATTGGCACAAAATTCAGCTGAATTGTCGTTATTAAAATTTTTACCATTAACCTACCATCACAGCCATTTCTTGGCCGCCACCTTGGATTTCACATCTTTTTTCACCATAGCCTTTTTGAGGGCCGCACACTTTTTTTACAGCTTGGCTGTTTTGGATTAGATTTCACTTCTTTTTGTATTTGTATACCCCAAAGCCGGCCTATGGCCTGCTTTGGGACTTTTTAAACCTATCTTTTTTTCTTTACCACAGGAAGAAGAAAAGATGAAGCAGATGTACTTTAAATATTTCTGATTTTATCAGTAAATGTACAAATTATATATATAATACATATATTTATTACAGAACTGTCCATGGTGGTTTCTTTGTAACTGAACACTCTTCAAGGTAACTTCTTCTAGCTGTTCTCTCTACAGGGTGATTTATTTGTAGCTGGATTCTGTACAGGTGATTTTGTTGCTGCTGAGCTCTTTACAGAATGGTTTCTTTGTAGCTGAACTCTCTACAAGGTAACTTCTTCTAACTGATCTTTCTACAGGGCAATTTGTTTGTGGCTGAATTTTCTACAGGGTGATTTATTTGCAGCTGAACTCTCTACATGGTGGTTTCTTTGTAACTGAACTCTCTAAGAGGTAATTTCTTCTAGCTGATCTCTCTACAGGGAGATTTGTTTGTAGCTGAACTCTCTACAGGTGATTTGTTTGCAGCTGAACTCTCTACATGATAGTTTCTTTGTAGCTGAACTCTCCACAAGGTAACTTCTTCTAGTTGATCTTTCTACAGGGTGATTTGTTGTAGCTGAACTCTCTACAAGGAAACTTCTTCTAGCTGATTTCTCTACAGGGAGATTTATTTGTAGCTGAACTCTATACAGGTGATTTGTTTGCAGCTGAACTCTCTACTTGATGGTTCTTTGTAGCTGAACTCTCTACAAGGTGACTTCTTCTAGCTGACCTTTCTACAGGGAGATTTGTTTGTAGCTGAACTCTCTACAAGTGATTTGTTTGCAGCTGAACTCTCTACATGATGGTTTCTTTGTAGCTGAACTCTCTACAAGGTAACTTCTTCTAGCTGATCTCTCTACAGAGAGATTTGTTTGTAGCTGAACTCTCTACAGGTGATTTGTTTGCACCTTAACTCTCTACAATATGGTTTCTTTGTAGCTGAACTCTCCACAAGGTAACTTCATCTAGCTGATCTTTCTACAGGGTGATTTGTTTGCAGCTGAACTATCTAGATGATGGTTTCTTTGTAGCTGAACTCTCTACAAGGTAATTTCTTCTAGCTGAACTCTCTACATGGTGGTTTCTTTGTAGCTGAACTCTCTACAAGATAACTTCTTCTAACTGATCTTTCTACAGGGCAATTTGTTTGTGGCAGAATTTTCTACAGGGTGATTTCTTTGCAGCTGAACTCTCTACATGGTGGTTTCTTTTTACTGTAGCTGAACTCTCTACAAGGTAATTTCTTCTAGCTGATCTCTCTACAGGGTGATTTGTTTGTAGCTGAATTCTATACAGGTGATTTGTTTGCAGTTGAGCTCTTTACAGAATGGTTTCTTTGTAGCTGAACTCTCTACAAGGTAACTTCTTCTAACTGAACTCTCTACAGGGAGATTTGTTTGCAGCTGAACTCTCTTCATGATGGTTTCTTAGTAGCTGAACTCTCTACTAGGTAACTTCTTCTAGCTGAACTCCCTACATGTTGGTTTCTTTGTAGCTGAACTCTATACAAGATAACTTCTTCTAGCTGATCTTTCTACAGGGTGATTTGTTTGTAGCTGATTTTTCTACAGGGTTATTTGTTTGCAGCTGAACTCTCTATATGGTGGTTTCTTTGTAGCTGAACTCTCTACAAGGTGACTTGTTCTAGCTGATCTCTCTACAGGGAGATTTGTTTGCAGCTGAACTCTCTTCATGATGGTTTCTTTGTAGCTGAACTCTCTACAAGGTAACTTCTTCTAGCTGAACTCCCTACATGGTGGTTTCTTTGTAGCTGAACTCTCTACAGGTGATTTGTTTGCAGCTGAACTCTCCACATGATGGTTTCTTTAAATTTGTAGCTGAACTCTCTACAAGGTAACTTCTTCTAGCTGATCTCTCTACAGGGTGATTTGTTTGTAGCTGAACTATCTACAAGATAATTTCTTCTAGCTGATCTCTCTACAGGGTAATTTGTTTGTAGCTGAATTCTGTACAGGTGATTTGTTTGCAGCTGAGCTCTTTACAAAATGTTTTCTTTGTAGCTGAACTCTCTACAAGGTAACTTCTTCTAACTAAACTCTCTACAGGGAGATTTGTTTGCAGCTGAACTCTCTTCATGATGGTTTCTTTGTAGCTGAACTCTCTACAAGGTGACTTCTTCTAGCTGATCTTTCTACAGGGTGATTTGTTTGTAGCTGAATTCTGTACAGGTGATTTGTTTGCAGCTGAGCTCTTTACAGAATGGTTTCTTTGTAGCTGAGCTCTCTACAAGGTAGTTTCTTCTAGCCGATGTCTCCACAAGGTCACTAATTTGTAGCTGAACTTTCTACATGATGGTTTCTTTGTAACTGAACTCTTTACAAGGTAACTTCTTCTAGCTGATCTCTCTACAGGGAGATTGGTTTGTAGCTGAACTCTCTACAGGTGATTTGTTTGCAGCTGAACTCTCCACATGATGTTTTCTTTGTAGCTGAATTCTCTACAAGGTAACTTCTTCTAGCTGATCTCTCTACAGGGTGATTTGTTTGTAGCTGAATTCTGTACAGGTGATCTGTTTGCAGCTGAGCTCTTTACAGAATGGTTTCTATGTATCTGAACTCTTTACAAGGTAATTTCTTCTAGCTGATGTCTCTACAGTGTCACTAGTTTGTAAATGAATTCTCTACATGGTGGTTTTTTTGTAGCTGAACTCTCTACGAGGTAACTTCTTCTAGCTGATCTTTCTATAGGGTGAATTGTTTGTAGTGGAATTCTGTACAAGTGATTTTTTGTGCAGCTGAGCTCTTTACAGAATGGTTTCTTTGTAGCTGAACTCTTTACAAGGTAACTTATTCTAGCTGATGTCTCTACAGGGTCACTAGTTTGTAAACGAATTCTCTACATGGTGGTTTCTTTGTAACTGAACTCTCTACAAGGAAACTTCTCATAGCTGATCTCTCTACAGGGAGATTTGTTTGTAGCTGAATTCTCTACAGGTGATTTGTTTGCAGCTGAACTCTCTACATGATGGTTTCTTTGTAGCTGAACTCTCTACAAGGTAATTTCTTCTAGCTGATCTCTCTACAGGGTGATTTGTTTGTAGCTGAACTCTCTACAAGGTAACTTCTTCTAGCTGATCTCTCTACAGGGTGATTTGTTTGTAGCTGAACTATCAACAAGGTAACTTCTTCTAGCTGATCTCTCTACAGGGTGATTTGTTTGTAGCTGAATTCTGTACAGGTGATTTGTTTGCAGCTGAGCTCTTTACAGAATGGTTTCTATGTAGCTGAACTCTTTACAAGGTAACTTCTTCTAGCTGATGTCTCTACAGGGTCACTAGTTTGTAAATGAATTCTCTACATGGTGGTTTCTTTGTAACTGAACTCTCTACGAGGTAACTTCTTCTAGCTGATCTTTCTATAGGGTGACTTGTTTGTAGTGGAATTCTGTACAAGTGATTTTTTTTGCAGCTGAGTTCTTTACAGAATGGTTTCTTTGTAGCTGAACTCTTTACAAGGTAACTTCTTCTAGCTGATGTCTCTACAGGGTCACTAGTTTGTAAACGAATTCTCTACATGGTGGTTTCTTTGTAACTGAACTCTCTACAAGGAAACTTCTCCTAGCTGATCTCTCTACAGGGAGATTTCTTTGTAGCTGAACTCTCCACAGGTGATTTGTTTGCAGTTGAACTCTCTACATGATGGTTTCTTTGTAGCTGAACTCTCTACAAGTTAACTTCTTCTATCTGATCTCTCTACAGGGTGATTTGTTTGTAGCTGAACTCTCTACATTGAGGTTTCTTTGTAGCTGAACTCTACAAGGTGATTTCTTCTAGCTGAATTATCTCTTTCTATAGTTGCATGAGTTCCCTACAAGGTAACTTCTTCTAGCTGATCTCTCTACAGGGTGAATTGTTTGTGGCTGATCTCTCTACAGGGTGACTTGTTTCTAGCTGATCTCTATACAGGTTACTTGTTTCTAGCTGATCTCTTGAATTCTCTTCATGGTGACTGCTCTATTAGGATGACTGCTCTATTAGAGTATCTCGATCTCGCACTTGCTACACCAAGTTGGATTTCGTGTTATAACTCCGTGGCTTTAAGTCTGATTCTTCTACACCATTGAAGATCCTTTCTAAGATGATAACTCCATCTGTACAGCGATTTTCAAAGCATTACCCCAAGCGGTTTACCTGGTAGGCGTGGCAAGCAGTCGTTTTTTATTAGCTAATCTCGATTGCGTAATTGTTACACACTGTTGGTTTTTTCGTTGTATCTTCCTGGTTTTTAGCTCGATTTCTTTCAAATCACAAAAGGTTTGAGGTTCAATAGTTAACCTATTTACCCACCGATTTTCAGCTTCTTCCCATACGCGGTTTACCCTGTAGGCGTGACAACATATTGGTGTTATTTTTCGTGAATAATCGCTCATAACTCTTTGCCTGTTTATCGTATTCCAGCCAAAGTTGGTACAGAGATGCGCTTTTATACCCCCCTTCTGTGTGCCAAATTTCAAGGCGATCCAATATGGCGTTCGCGTTTTATAGCAGTTTTTGTAAGTGTGCGAAAAGAGGAAGAAAAATAAGAAAAAAAACACGAAGAAACTAAGCCAATTTTTGAAGTCGCATATCTCGGGAACGCTTAAAGCGATTTCGCTCAAATTTGGAATGTGGAGTGCTGAAGGTGGAGGGAGTGTCCACAGCAAAAATTGTCTTGTTTCATCAAGGCAGCACAGAGCTACGGAGGTGCGAAATTTGCGTTTTGTTTCTTCCTGTCAATATACTCACGGGTGTTACGCGCCGGCTTCTTGGGCCGCACGACACACTACCGTGTGTCTTGATCAAGGGTGGATCTTACATGCACAAGTGATACAAAAATAATTCAGAAGATTTGTATTCCTATGGCTGCAAATGGATTGACCAAACCTTGCACTCAGTTTTTGCACAGCCTACATTGATTTTACAACATGTAGTACAACATCTGATCTGTAAGCATTATTCCTTTATGGCTATGGAAATAGAAATCCAAGCATATATAAAATTTGAAATTCCGTTAAGTTCCAATAATAATTAAAAAAAAAAAAAAAATCTGTTCGCAATAATACATGGTATTTATGTGGATGCTTTTTTGACTGTTCTATTAGAGTACTTATAATTATTTGTAACTATTATATAAATGTATGCATGTATAGTTTTTGTAGTTAAGTAGTTAGTGCTCTAGGCTACCAGTGCAGGACACTGGTAGTCCTTCAGAATTGTATGTCTCTGTAATCACTATAGCCTCTACTGTATGTAATTCCAATTCTGTAAAGCAATTATTAAATTAAAGTACCTCAATCTTTCAAAGAAACTTTTTTGTCTCGTAGATACTAGAATAAATGTAAGTTTCATTTGCACTGTACAACATCACTTCTGCTTCTGTTGGTGCTGCCAAAGATTATAGCGTGTATGTGTTTTAAACTTAAAAAATAAAATAATTTCAAAACTAGGGGGTTACTTGAACCTCTGTACAGGGTGTACCGTACGGAGGGAAACTTTGGAGGGGGGAAAATTTGGCGAATCAAGCAAAATACCACTGTTGGCGAAATAAAATTTGGCGAATTATTAGCAAAGCGCGCGCCGTATTGAATTAATTAGATCACTAATTGCTGTGCCTGAAGAGAGAACTGGAGTGCCACGCCTCTCAGCGATTCGGCGCCTGGAGTCAGCTACCAACTAAAAGGTAATACTATATAGAAAGTAGATCTACACCCTCTGGAATGGTGAATATCGTACTTAACATGGTAGGACTCGCTATACTTGTCATGCCCGTTTCGAGTTGAAGTTTGAGGATACCACGTGTACAGTAACTAGCTACCTAGTGTGGTAGTCGAGGCAGGCTTGGCTCTAGCGTAATGCCTGGCCCACTATCCCTTGGTTGAGTAGAAAATTGATTAGTTCGAGGCTTGGTTTGCTATTTTCTTCGCCACCAAAATATTTGGATGGGGAAAATTTGGCGAATTCATGGTCAATCGCCAAATTCGCCAAATTTTAATGGCGCCAAAGTTTCCCTCTATACGGTATATACATTATACAAAGCAAAACTCATGTACCAAGATGGATATACACTAAACTGACAATGTATTGTCCTAACACTGCTCAAACTTAGACATAAAATAGGGTCATATATGGCAATGTATAAAAGAATACATGCACAGTATATTAATGACGATTCCTACTTGTGGTACATGCATTTAACCATAATGTATAGCTAACACAGCAAAGCTTAAGTACAAATATGCTGATTTGATCTAGCTTCTCATACATACACTAACACCTACTGTGTGCACATGTACAATAACTGGTTACAATTAATAATAAATCATACTTGCAATTGATCAACCATGATATTTATCACTACACAATGCTTATTGCTGTTATTGGTCATTGTCATCTTCACTATCCTCATCATCATTGATCGGTCGATCTGGAAAGTCTGCTAAAAGTTCATAATCCATAGTTTTTGCTATGCAACACGATTTAATCTTAGTCACTATACACCAGACACAGTAACCCATTACACAGCACAAAGGAAGTGCCGATAACAATAGTTTGAACTACAATAGAGTCACAGCATAATATGATTTGCCAGAAGTAAATATGAAATATTCAATGAATAAAATTATCAACAATAGCATGTAAACCAAGGAGTAAGCAGTATTGTCTGTATATTTCTTGTATGGCATTGTTAGCATATGTACTAAGGTGATTAAAAGGAAAAATAGGATCACAAAAAACAACAATGCATTCACATCTGGGGATGATCCTGCTATAACAATGCAAAAAAAAAGAGTTTTGTAAAAGAAGAAATACACTCCAGCAAAAAATTGCAAATGGTCCTTGTAATCTCCTTGAAATGAGTCCAAGATTGGCTTTAACTTGTGGACAAACGAACATTTATTAACAAATTGTATACCACAACCTTCTTCCCATCAAAATATGATAACAATGTTGGAAATGAAAGGATGCAGCATTAATACTATTGTAGGAATAGCTATTAGTGTTATTGATACAAGAATAGACCCAATAGCATATATAAATATTGTATGTGTTATCCTGAAAGAAGTGAATGTCACCTTGTAAATAGACCATTGTTTTGTTGACGGCATTGGGATTACCAATGTGATAGACACCTGCTGATTTTAGAATGGCAAACACTGAATTTAACTTAGCAAAACAAAGAACAAGAAAGGCACCAATTCCATGTGTGACAAACTATTGAACAACAATGTAAAACACTTTAGCTGACATTGGCACTTGGTCGCACAATATTGTCTCACCACAAAGTATGCAACCATCAACAACAAAGGATACAATGATAACAGCACATTGAAAGCCAAAATGTCTATTGTCCCAGCATTTGTAAACAGGCAATATGAGAAGATGTCATGTTGAAAGAAGTTTAAGTTTAATACGCCATAAACTGCCAATAAAGCACTTGATATATTAAGTGTTGTGGCAGAAGCAACATTTAGACCATAGTTAAAGTCAAGATGATATTGATTGCAGATGACTTGAGAGAAAAACAAAAATGCACTGATGGGTCCAGTAGTTAACCTGATATTGAATACCATGATAACATAGAACAAAACAGTAACTGGTACTAGGTATGAAAGAAGTAAATATAAGACTCCTAGCTGATGATTTTTACAGTGGTAACACGTAAATGTTGGTGAATTCATAATAACACTATATCCATCAACACACTTGCCACACAGGATGCCTGTCCATTTCTGCATTCCACAGACAAATTCATCAAGAGTATCATAGCTTCATCTGCATGCTTTGGAAGCAGTTCAGTTTGAGAGACATGGTCTGTATAACATGGACATGATCCAAAAAGCAACTCTGGAATTTCCTGATAAATATCCGATTCAATAGAAATAATTGAAATAAGCTTGAACGATTTTAAATCACACCCAGTTATTGCAGAATTTCCATGTGTGTGGTTCACAAGACATTCACACTGTGATTTGTACTTATATAAATCCTGGAGGGCAACCCATCAAAGTTACTTGCAACATTTTACTGATTTGATAATGTATATCAGTTGTGAGTTGTAACTGGCAAGTTTCCTTAGGTTTACAGTTATTTGAATTTGTCCATCAGTAATTCTATAGATCAATACCACATGTGGTGAATAGTGCTCTCTACATGATGCAATAAACATCACATTGGTGATGTTCTGATGTAACTCATCCACAAGATGGACACTAAGATTATAAACTTCTTCCAGTACGATTTGTACCAATCCAGTATTATTTGAGTCAAATATAAAGAGCATAGGAGATGTCACTATCACGTTGTAATGACCATTTGTGGAGTAGTTAAATGGTTTCTCATAAAGCAAAGAAATGTTTTGAAGGTAAAACTTCATACACGGACACAACGTGTTAGCAAAAATGGGTGATATTTGCATTCCATTCTCTAGGCAGAATGCTATCATCAAAGTATCACACAAAACAAGCATGAGAAATCAGATAATCATAAGGTGCAGACAGTTCAACATATATAGCTCCGCCATAACCTGTAGCAGTGTTCCATAAAAATACCAAGGTGGTATTGTAGTATATTTCTATCAGTGAACTTCCCATAAGCAATATGGTACCACCATGCAAGCCTCTGTTATCCTGAAAGAGTGTATAAGAGTCATTGTAGAATTCTATCACAGCATCATCAACTACTACCAAAGCTGTACATCTATTTTCAATAAAATTAATACAGTTGACTTTCTGAACTGTATGCTGACTCCTGAGGCAACAACTGCTCCTATGCCTCCTGATTCTGACACACTAGGAGAAGAAAGTTCATTTTTATCAAACAAACAGTTTTCAAGAAGCAATGATAATACTTTATCACCAATTATAGATGAAAATATTCTTTGTTGATTTGAATAGCAGAGCCATACTGTGCTTCATTGTGACTAAAGAAAGTGTTATAAACTTCAAAATGATTAGTAGTGCATTAACCTCATGACTGGCATACCACACTATTCCACCACCACAACCTTCCATTAGATGCAAATATGCAGTCAGTTATGATGATAGCATTATCAGATGTTTACTATAATGAACCGCTCATATACCAATTGTTGACTCACCACCTCCTTGGTATGTTAATGCTGAGTTTTCTGTAATTGACAAATGTGAAATAATTATTACACATCATTACGTTTAGCATTTTAATTTCAATGATGGGCTTGTCCATGTATCCCTAGCCTATTGATAGTCCACTACCAAACCATAGTATGCACATGAGTGTTACTAGTAGGATGGTCTGGTTCTCTAGAAAGCAGCTGAATTGCTTTCAAACATACACAGACTACTCCATTTGTTTGTGTCCACAATCAGTACTCCTATTCCATTGTTACTGAACATGTTGACATGGTCAATAGTAACATTGGTGTGATTCTGTATAAACAGAGCACTACATCAGGTTATAAAGTTTATAAAATGTCCAGCTTTAATTTGATTAATATATTGAGGTGGTGAATAACCAAATCAGCGACTCTAACAAATGCAATTCCGGTAAAAAAGTGACATTGCTATTAACATTTTGTAAGCAATGTAGTGTAGGTATGTCATCAAACCTAATTTGATTAATACCATAAGCAGCCATGCAGAATTTATAGCATAGTTGGATAGCTCAATAATAACATCAGTTGAATTTCCTTGTGTCATTAGCAATTTAAATGTCTCACATAAAGAACGGCAGTGCATGGGTAAATATCTTTTTCACATTTGCATAAATTTAGTTTCTTTGAGAGCAAAATCAGTGTAACAAAGCAGCACATGAGCAATAGCCTTGTACCCAGTGCAGTCATGATATTTAAACTGAAGCAGTAGCTGCAGTACCTATTCACATAGTAAAAGCAAAAGTTACTCATGGACAACATGCACAAATGTATTGATGTTTAATTAAACTTTGTGTTTTACGTTTTGTTACAAAGTGCGTAAACGCTTTGTTAGACTAAGAAATCTGGGAAAAACTGAGTAAATATACATGTCAAGCAAATACTGGTGAATAACGCACACAAGCAGAAGCTATTATATACGTACAAAGAAGTTTCAATAATATAGTGATTAGCTTCCTAGTTTATAAGACACATAGTAATGTGTTCAACAACACAACACTGACAATCAAGATAAAATACTTGAATCTCATTGGCTACTTTCAGGTATCTAATTCTATAGATCCTCAGGCTTGTTTTCTCCTCAATAGATTCCTGACTTTGAGGCAACACAAAACATGGTAATTACATGTACACCTGTAGCATTGAATGGGTGTTTAATTGGATAGCAACTGCTATACTAATTATAGTACGTATGTATGCATTGAACTGAACCCTCAAAAACTTTCATAACTCATGGATGAAATTATGCTAGTTCTTGAAATTGCAGTAACCCACTTGAAATATCATGTCATTAAAATGTCTGACACAAACGCAACATTCATGACCAATCACAAAAATTCCTATGTAGGGAAGCCATAAAAGTACACAACCTGTTGAATTTTCCTGAACTTCTAATGGAGCCAAACTGCACATGTCTGCCCTCGACAACTTTATCATTGGCTGAAATGTGTCAATGTTCTTCAGTTTTATCTATTTTCTGAGGGCTCAGCTCAACGTGTACATGCATACTATTAGTGGGGCGGTTAAGTCATACGATCGTTCACTTAGTGATAAAAACACCAAATTTGGTGTGGTGATATTTTACTTTATGCATTTTCATTTTAGGATGGGTACTATTAAAAATTACCATGGTAAAACCACCATTATTAACATTTTGGAAAAGCTTTGAATCAAGGAAACCTTACAAACGTACACTTCTTAGCTCTACATGCATGCAACATATAAATGAACATGAAAACATGTTTGTGTGTAGCAAGAACATGTTTATAGTAAATTGCTTGTATTTTCAGTATAATCATGACCACACACTGTATGGACCATTATAAAAAGAGCTGCACTTTACCTGAAATGCATTGCAGCCATAATTTTTAACAATTACATTGATACTCTGAATCGATTAACATCATGTTTTTGTTGTTGTGGATCACTGTATAGTAGGGTCCACAAAGGTTTGGGTATGGCCCATGAAAAACATCACTCAAAAACCACCCTAACTTTTCCCTGACGAGGAGGAGGCAGTGTTGGCTATTTAAACTACAGTATATAAACCTAAAATAGCCTTCAGATCAACCCGAAATGCTTTCAACAAGTTGCTATGGAATTTTAAAATAAATATATTAAACAGAATTTTCTAGTTACTGACTGACTGACTGACTGACTGACTGACTGACTGACTGACTGACTGACTGACTGACTGACTGACTGACTGACTGACTGACTGACTGACTGACTGACTGACTGACTGACTGACTGACTAACTGATGCCTTCAGACAAGCATAACTCAATAACGGCTAAGGCTACTGGCTTGATTTTTTCACTATTCAAAGTTGTACATACAATGCATTCTTCATGGACTTACCAGTGTCCTCCTTTGTGTCCCATTCATCTTGCTGACAGTGCAAGGTGTTGATTTGGAGGTAGTGTGAGATGGGTTCCCTTCATAACGGAAATCATCCATATTTTCCATAGTAGCTATATAATTGCAGACGCACTTTTCAAATAGATCTTGATTCATAATGCTGTGTAACAGGCTGGACATAGCTGACAATGAAGCGTAATAGATAATTCACTTTTCAGACAACAATTTATAGCTGGACCATTCCTTCTTTTGATGCGATATGCAATATAGGGATTTTAAATTTGAGTAGGGACCACAGTAGAAAGAAAAGGTAATGAAACGAGGGAGGGGGGGGGGGGGGGGGGGGGTTGCTTATACCTGTAACCATACTAGTGTAAATTTATCCCTACTTTAGTTGTTTCAGGGTAGCTTTAGCTACAACCATGACTAAAGTAGGGATAAATTTGCACTAGTATGGTTACATGTGTAGGCAACCGGCCTCCCTTGTTTCATTGCTTTTACTTTCTACTGTGGTCCCTACTCAAATATAAAATTGCTAATTTTTCCATCTACTTGTGTTAATTAAGGATGCTGCTACCAGCACACATTCAGGGAGTACTAGTGTTCAGCGATCAACACATAATAGAATGGCACAGAGTTATATATAGTGCAACTTATGGAGATGAATTGCTTGAATAAAATCAATTTGTGGATGATGGAAAATCTGTTCTAGGCACCATGAACGAGCTCTGCACTACCAACCACCTTTTGAAAAATAGGTTAATACCACTTCTATTAAGCTTGTTAATGCAAAGAAGATGCTAGACCCTAAGGATTGATTTGAATGAAGATGCAGTCAAATTATTTTTATGCTAAATGATTAGGCACAGAGACAAACTCACTATTACAGCAAAACTTGTTTAGCTCAATAATTGGAGCCAAAACACTGTTTAAAACAGCAGCGCTCAAAAAAGATTGTCAACTCTCTGCTAGGTTGTTTACTGTATGGCAGTCAAGAGAATCAACTTTTAAATTAGAAATGCTTTAAAGCCTCACAAAAGTTGTCCTGTACTTTCTCCATCAATCATCTGGCTTAAGCTTACCAAATCCTTGCATTAGGTAATGAGTCAAGTCTGATCTGCTGTTGGTAATATCAAGATATTTAAAAATATGCGGACAACAATCTGATGCCATTTTTGGTTCCCAATTTGTTTACAGATGTTAAGAGGCTAGACATTGTATTGGATCATTATTCTTCAAACAATAGGTTCATAAGACTGCGGGAGGTTCCAGAAGATGTGTGCTAAATAACAGAACTGGTCTACCTTTTGAGTAACAATAATACTAAAGATGAGAATTATCTTTGCTTCGTATATTTCTCTAAACACAAAATGTAGACATTAACCACAAAGTAATTAATAGCTAGCTACCACTCATCTTAACATAGATCTTTCAACGAACAAAGTTAGCACTGAATTGATAGCAGAAATTGAACCTTGGAACCATGAAGTGACTGATACTACACTGTTAATTCCTACTGCTCATACTACAAGACATGGTCCACTAAATATGGACACTGATGTTCTAGTTTAGTAATTGCCCCAGCAAACGATTTGGGTTTGACAGAGGAATGGGAGTTTAAAGATTTACCTTTATATATTTCTACATAAATAACTAAAATTAGCAAATGCTTTGCTTTTTTTCCATCCATTTGACACTACATCAGCATTGGCTAGTGGGAGAAAATCTGCATGGGATATTCGAAATGTTAAATTTAACATTTGGCTTACCTTTATAGTGCTCCTAATAGTGATTGTGCTCTGAATGATGAGATGCTTGCAAAGATGTAATATGTTGTTTTGTTTTACTTAAAACATCTGAAGCCAAACAATGTAATGGAGCATGCCAAACCTCTTTGTCAACTGTACATGTAGTAGGGCTGGGCGGTATTGGAGTTTCGCTTCACGATATATCGTGCAGAAATATATCACGATATTACTATTTATCGCGGTTATTAAAGATGACTGCTTTATTAGGGTATCTCGATCCTAGCTGACTGTTCTATTAGAGTATCTCGATCTTTGTAAAAAAAATTGACTAGATAGTACTAGGTCCTTGTTTGCAGTAGTATCACGTGATTATTTGAGGTGCATTATAACAACCTTAAGGGCTTAATAAGCTGTCACAAACACTAAAAATCGTAATAATATCGATATCGTGATATTATCGTTTCACCGAAATCTACGCGATACAGATATCGTTTCATTGCAATACCGCGGTATTACTATAATATCGAGAAACCGCCCAGCCCTAACATGTAGTTATAAATATTTCACCCACAAAAGAAGCATTACCTCAACATGTAACACATGCAAAAAGGGTTGAACAGCACAGGTTGGCTCAGAAGCATTTGTATGTCCTTGGCAAGACCTTTTGAAGTTGCAACAAAACATAGGAAGCAATCCATTTTCAGACAGTTTCCATCCTCATTCTATTCAGGAAGAAACGTAGTAAATTCAATGCTTGTCCCCAGGTCCCCATATACAGGTATGATATATCACTTCATAAACTGCATCCATTGTAGCAAACAATTTATGTAAATTAATGTACGTGTGTACTGATCTATCATTTTTGAAATGATACTGCCCTATCAATGGTATTTAATGGTTTATTTTTATTGTGTAATAATCCACTAAATTAAATTATATTTGGGTGGTACCCATCCTGCAATGATTCAGAATGCCTTACTCTACATCTCCACCAAATTCCATGCTTTTATCACAAAGTGAACGTTCCTCTTTATTTTTGAGGCTTAACTGCTGCACTATATAGAGGGAGGTGTGTTGGGCTTATTTTTACATATTTACTTTTGTCACAGACAGCTATGAAGGTGCAACAATGAGCTACATGCGGTTTAAATACTGGATTAGACATCAAAATACAGGGTTCTATGGAATTTAGAAACCTCCAGGCCTTGTAGTAGCACCATTGCTTTACTTAGGTGTCACGACATGGACTTTTTGGGTTGACATTATCAAATTCTGTACAACCTAGTTGTTACTGTTATGAAAAAAGAAAATTAAAGCAACATGCATATATGGTCCCTACTCCAAAGAATATTATCTTTTCATTATAGCTAGCTGCCTGCCAGATAAGGAACACCAAATTTGATTCAACATGTAGCCATACCAAGCTTTCATGTTTTTTTCTTAAAGCATTTACAGAGGTCACGTTTTTCCTTCTTATTGTTGCATACTTAAACAAAAACTGTTTTAGAATGCAAACATCTACCTTGATTGCGTTGAACTGTAGTGCAGATAAAGAACAATCCACATACTCAATGTGCTACAAACTTGATTAATATCAGAGCAATATGGATGCGTATTTGCATAAAAACGATAGAACTTTTGTCACTGCTACAGGGTAAACCGGCTGCATATGGAACTACAGTGACTTGAAAATAATAATTATTGGTGTGTAGACGTAGCTACATAGGCTAACCATTGTAGAAGTGCCTTTTAATGGTTTGAAGGGATTGGAAACACAAAAGAGTTACCATGGAATAAAGATGTGAAAAGTTGGCAGGGTTTGCAGGGACCACCCAAATATGTATGTACCTTGATTCTTAGTTCCGGCTATTCTTTGAGCTGATGATTATCAGTTTAAAAACTTAAACTCTTTCCTTTTACAAGTAGACACTTATGAAGCCTACTCTATAGCATACTTACAGTAGCCACATTGTCATTAGCATGATCAAGCTTCATCACACATAATTCAAATCAGGTATTCTATGAAGTAGAAGAGATCTGTTGGTGTGAATGGGGATGGCCAGGGTAGAGAATTTGGGGGACAAGGATCAGGAAGACCACACACACCCAAAACCTGTAGCCTATCCTTTCTGGGAGCAGTAACGGAGGAGGAATTGAAAGCTGTCTCTATTAGTTGATGCATGTGGAGAAGCACCCTGCAGAGTAACTGGGACCTCGCAGCAATTACGTTTAAGAAACGGAACTGAAAAGGGTGCTAATTCCCTTGGGTACATATAGACTTCAATATACATATACTAGCGACATAACACATAAACCAAAGTAAATTGAATGGTTAGTTAACAAAACCAATTATCTATGTACCCTATACAATGTCAATGATGTGCTGTACAAAGTATGATGGCTGCACATAGCTACATGTATCTTTGACATGTAGCAAACTAACTAATCATACACTGTAACGTAGCTAACTACTGTACGCTGCTATCATCTAATATATAGTAATATGTAGCAGCATTGCAAATGAAGCATATCATGGAAGCAAAACGAAAGCTATGTAGCTAACAACTTTAGTAGCTAACAGCTGTGAGATATCAGTAAACTGTTTGAAGCCTGACTACTGCACTAGTGCAGAGGCAAAATAGATTAGCCTAGATACTACTTGCTATAGTATTAGTACACATGTTCTGTCATGTATAGAGCTACTACCATACTTCATAGTACACAATAATTATTATACTCTTGAGTCTTGTTGGATAAGTGCTGTGAGTGCCCAGTACCTCTGAGTGTGTTGCCAGTTCGAATGCCAGCAATTGGATATGAACACAGCGAGAGGCCAATAAATAAATAAATAAATAATGAATAAATAAATACATAAATAATGAATAAATAAATAAATACATAAATAACAAAATAAACTGAACATTCATAGTGTAATTAACGTACCGTCGTAGACTCTACATCTTGAATAGACGATATGCACACTTTATTACTCGAACGAAAAATGATCAATTTAGCGTAGACGGCGCAAAACTCAACGGTAACTTAAAAGCGGAAGTCCCATACAAAAGTATGGGAAGCAAATGCGGCTCGAGCAATAACTCACCACTCGAGCTAAGGGCAGGCCATCTGGCTTGCCATACACTTCTTTTGCAATGGCAAGCCAGATGACCTGCCCTAAGCTCGAGTGGTGAGTTATTGCTCGAGCCGCATTTGCTTCCCATACTTTTGTATGGGACTTCCGCTTTTAAGTTACCATTGAGTTTTGCGCCGTCTACGCTAAATTGATCATTTTTCGTTCGAGTAATAAAGTGTGCAT